>NC_052509.1:49115670-49315670 GCF_014356525.2 Nilaparvata lugens
ACAAATAACAGTTTAAAAGAGTAAATTATGATTCAACTGAATCAACTAGAACAGGTGACATCAGATACTTGTGGATGAGAAAACTGCGTGAGGTCTACTGTTCTGTGAGGTCTACTACGGCCATCTGTGAATTGAGAATTCAATGAAAAGCCCTGCACACACACATCGATTTCTGTTTGTACTATATTTTACCGTCTTTATGAATTCTATCTGATTAAATGGAACTTGGCAAATATCATCTGTTTAATCATATAGAATTTATAAGGACGACAAAATATCAAACAAAAATCGATGTGTGTGTGTGTGTGTGTGCAGGGCTCAACAGTGATCTCATTGAATGTGAAATAATGTCTATATGCCAATAATAAAATCTTGTCCATATGTCTGGGTGGTTGCGATATTTTATTCATATATCATGTAGTACAAACAAGGAAGCAACTGTGATTTGTTATTATATTAGTACAGATAATTACATATTATGTAAACGATATAATAATTTTTTATGAAGATTATGTTAAACATTAAAACTAGTAGTTGTAGTTTGTGTTTTTAATCTATTATTTTATGTTAAACATTTTTCAAAGAAAGGGTAACTTTACTATAATGTCATTTTATAAAATAAGCTTCTATTTGGTTTTGAATAAACAAGATATTACTAATGTAATTATTGATAAAATGAGTTTCATTTCTAAATGAATATAAATTAAGTTTATTGATGTTGTTATAGAGAGCATTTGCAATAAATTTTAGTTATTCAATAACTGAGATGTTTTGTTTACAGTTACCCATAATCTATGTAAATAAAAATTGAATAATAAGAATAATAATTGTGTTTCGAAAACCTTATTACTCTTATTGACCAAGGTAATAAACCTTACATTATTGTGACTAGCCTTCGTATGTACTGCTGTACTTGATTGTTTATAATGTCGTTTTCACAGTAACATTTTGCATTACGCACTTGGTGTAGATAAGGCTTACGGTGTAGGCTACAGTAAATACAAAGGGCAACATCATCCAAAAATATATCTAAACTTCAATAAAAATACATTTTATTATTATATATCACACATGTAAACTAAAGTAGAAATATTTTTAAAGCTCATGTTAGTGATGACCGTTTCGTTGTGTGCTGCATCATCAAACTAAATTATGTTCAAACAGTAGACTCTCAAAATTTGAGGGTTGTGTGGGGGAATTGAGCTCAACCATATAAATGAGTTTTAAAAATAAGGTACCCATTTATACTTTAAAGTTTACATTTGTGACATATTCAACAAGTGAAAAAATAATGGATATTCAATAAAGAAAAACAAAAATAATTGATTAAAATAGAAACAAATAAATATATAAGCATAGAATTGAAAACGAGTGGTGTGATCCAGAATTCAGATGTTCATGAGTATAATACGCGAAACAGAGCAGATTATCATTGGTGGATTCACGGAGGCTCGGCAGCCTTGATTGTGGGCTGATTAGTTTGCGCTTTCCTCCCCTTCCCCCTCTCCCAAAGAGGCAAGATAACCTCTCTCCCTCACCCCTCCTTCATCCTTCCCGTTTATCTTTCCACCCACCACTTCAAGAATAGTGCTCGAGAAGTCAGCATCGTTTTTCGTTTTCGTTCCGTGGCGTTCGAGCTTGAACGCAATTAATTATCTCGTTTCGTTTCGTGATATATGTTCAATATCATATAGGACTACGCATAAAGACTGGATATCGTCAGCAGTAACTTCTACACACGAGATACAGTCCACTTCCTCGCCAGTTCCAAGGTTAGTGCAAATTAAAGACTTACTTTTGGGGTTGTCGACGTTTTCGTGAATTAAATCTTAACTGTACCCCAATCCATAGGTTTGGAGACAGGACAGGATTACCACATGGTCCTCTGGGCCGGATATGTTCTATTTCCAAGAGATTTATTTTTCAATTTGAATTTCAATTCGTTAATAGTAGAGTTACTTGTTGATACATGCACTGATATCCATGTTAAATCGAGTTACAAAGCTCCTTTCCAAATCTCCTTGTTTATCTAATCAGTTACTTAGTTACAATGGCAAGCCCACAAGCCTTGCTTACTATTCGAGTGAAGAAGAAAGAAACTTTGTTTAGCCGTGTTCAACAAGCTTATGACTTGTTGAAGGACATCAATGACCCTAAAATTCAATCTCAATTCTTGATAAGAAGCATATCTATTGAAAATACTGTGAAAGAATATTCTGCACTCTTAGATGAAATCAATGAATTATCTATTCAAGTTGAACCTACTAAAGAACCTGAATATCAATCACTTACCGTTATTGATAATTTATCCTGTGCAATAATAAATGCTCGTGATAAATTGAATCAAATGAAAAATGAGAAGCCGAAGGAGAAAAGTGAACCTTCACCTTCAACCTCTCATTCTCCCCGTTTGAACATGATATTACCTCCAACTGAAATAAAACCGTTTGATGGCTCTGATATTTCAGACTGGCCTAGATTCAAAAATATCTTTTCATCATTGATTGTGGATGATAAATATTATTCTCCTGTTCATAAATCTCATATTTTGCATAATTTGTTGAAAGGCGAAGCAGCCAGAGTAGTAAAATCTTTTCAGATAAGTAGTGATTTTGATTTGGCATGGAAAACTCTATGCAAGCGTTATGAGAGTGATAGGGTGCTAGCTAACTACTACGTAAATGAGATTTTGAAAACTAGTTCAATCCCATTTAAACCTTCGCTACAATCGCTTCAAGATTTTCTTGTTAAAGTAGGTGATAGTATTACCACTCTGAAATCGTTGAAAGTTCCTGATTTGGCTGATTATATCTTGTACTCATTAGCTATTCGTCAATTAGACAAAATATCACGTGAATCGTTTGAGCTCGAGGTAGCGGATAAGAGCTTTCCTTCTTGTCAACAATTGATTGATTTCGTGAATAAGAGAGTTAGATCTTACCAATTATCTGCATCTGATGTGCCGTCTGTTAATGAACAAAAATCTATCGAAAAGCCGAAAAATAAGTCTTTTCAGAAAAAGGTTGTCTTATCTACTCAGGCTGATAACAGCGTTCGAAATAAAAGCAGCCCAGTTACTTCTGAATTAAATGATAGTGCTGAAACAAAATGCTCATTTTGCAACTCAATGAATCATTCGTTATTCAAATGTCCTGCTTTCTTGAAAAGAGATCCAAAAGCTAGGAATGAATTTATTAAATCATTGAGAGTCTGTTTCAATTGTTTCTCCAAATTTCACGCTGTAAACCAATGCAAGTCTAAATCGTTGTGTTATTGTGGTCGTATGCATAATAAATTACTTCATTATCCTCGTAGTAGTGATAATAGCCGTTCGAATTCTCCTGTTCGTTATCAGAAGTCTACTGATAACATCTCTAAAATTGCTTTGAAATCGAAATCCGTTGATTCGATCACTCAAACTGATAGCACTATGAATGTTGTTGAGAATTCAAATTCTTCTAAGCATTGTGGTATCACTGATAATGTTATTGATAAGTCATCAATTGTTAGTTTAATTCCTAAAACGAGTGTTGTTCTAGGTACTGCTCAAGCAGTTATTAAAAATTCATCTGGTTCGTTTATTGGTGTTCGTTTAATGATTGATTCTGGTAGTACTGCTAATTTCATCACAAAAGATCTTGTTATGAAACTTGGTTTATCTGTTCATGATTGTCATCAAAATTTCTCTGGTTTGAATTCCTCGAGTGTAGGGAATTCTTCTGGTGTTGTGAAATGTTTGTTGAAACCTAAGGGCTCAAATCACCCTCGTTTAGAAGCTGAGGCTTATGTGATTGATAAAATAGTTGGTTCATTGCCCCCTATTTATCTCAGTTCGAAAGTGCAAAATGAGTTGAAAAAATTCAACCTTGCTGATCCTGTGTTCTATGAACAACGTTCCGTTGATCTTCTATTGGGATGCCAGTTATTCAACAAAATATTACGTCATCATAGTCAAGTCTCATCTAGTGAAGAGTGTTCGTTTTGCGTGATTCCTACCGTGTTTGGTGACATTATTTTGGGTGAATTTCCAAATCATTCCGGTCTTCTTAATCAGTCATTGACTGCATTAATGACGTGTCCCACCTCTGAGAACTCGTTGATTAATTTGGTTCATAAGTTTTGGGAAAGTGAAGAAATTCCTAATCATAAATTTTCTAGTCCCGATGATGAGTTTTGTGAGAAACATTTTGCTGAAACTCACACGCGTGATACTGAAGGAAGATATGTTGTTCGTCTCCCTTTCAAAGTTGACACTAATCAACTCAAGTTTCATGAATCTCATGATGTTGCTTTAAATCGTTTTCTGTCGTTGGAGCATCGTATGCTGCGTGATGCTCGTTTGAAATCTGATTGCGTATCATTTATGGAAGAGTATCTTCTTTTGGATCATATGGAAGTTGCTAAAAAACCAGGTAAATATTTTATTCCTTATTTTTGTGTATTCAATCCGTCATCACCCACAACAAAGGTTCGTGTTGTATTTGATGGGTCTGCTAAAAAGAGTCACATTTCGTTGAATCAAGTTCTTCATTCAGGTCCAAAATTGTTAAATGACATATGTGATGTGTTAACTAGATTCAGACTTCACTCATTCGTATTCACGTGTGATGTTACGAAAATGTACCGTGCTATCCTCGTTGATAAAGAAGATCGTTCTTTCCTTCACATATTGTTTCGTAAAGATCCTTCCAATGATATTGTCGTTTATGAGCTCAAAACAATCACATATGGTTTGAAACCGTCTGGTTTTCTTGCTCAACGTGCTCTCATTCAACTGGCAAAAGATGAAGGAGATAAATTTCCGTTGGCAGCAGCAGCTATTCGTGATGATATATATCACGACGATTTTCTCACAGGTGCTAATTCGTTAGGAGAAATCTGTGAAATAAAATCACAACTTTGTAGTCTTCTAAACTGTGCTCATATCAAGTTGAATAAATGGAGCAGTAATTCTCCTGAGTTTTTGGATTTGATTCGTTCTGAAAACACTCAAGTACCACTTCATTTCAGTGATGAGCCTAATTCAAATGTGAAAATTCTTGGCATAATGTGGAACCCAACTACTGATTGTTTTCATATTAAAGTCTCCGTTCCAGAGTTTCAAAAGAAAAACTCTAAGCGCACTGTTCTGTCCGTTATCGCGCGTCTGTATGACCCTCTCGGTTTTATAGCTCCAGTAATATTCAAAATGAAATGTTTTTTACAAGAGCTGTGGAAGTTGGACATCGATTGGGATACGCCGATTCCTGTTGAATACAACGAATGCTGGAACGAGCTGATGAGAGAGCTTCCTGCTCTAAGTTCAATTTCAATTCCTTGATGCGTTTATGGTGATGCTTTTTCTTGTCAAATACTTGGGTTTTCCGACGCATCGCAGAAAGGAATCTGTGCTTGTATCTTCTTGAGAGTTGTGTCGTCAGAATCTACGGTGAAATGCTTCCTGTTGAAAGCTAAAACTAAAGTTGCGTCGTTGAAAACTCTGTCTATTCCTCGATTGTATGTTTCAGTCCTTCCTTCACTGGAAAAAATCAATCTTCAATCTACGTTTCTGTTCAGTGATTCAACTATTGTTTTATCTTGGTTGCATATACCTCCTTACAAGTTGCAAACGTTTGTTGCAAATCGTGTTGTGAGAATATTAGAGTTGACTAATATTTCTGATTGGAATCACATTGCTACTGATTTCAATATTGCTGACGTTGGATCAAGAGGCATTTCTCCCCAAAACTTGTGCAATTCGCAAGATTGGTTCAATGCTCCAACGTGGTGTTCTAATTCGTTGTCATGTTGGCCGTTGTCATCTATGACTTACCCTGCTATTGAAAATCTGCCTGATATGAAACAAAATAAAGGTGTTGTTTTGAATATCACTGAAGAGACTGCTGTTATTCAGATAACACGTTTCTCCTCATACACTCGTTGCCGTTTATTCAATGCAACTCCTGTTGCTCCCGTCATGGGTGATCTTACCAGCTCTCGTGTTGTTCCCAGTGTTCCCTTTCTGAAGGCTGCGGTCGATCTAGCTGGTCCTTTCACTGTCAAAGAGAGTATTCGGCCCAAAGCTCGTACGTACAAGGCATACTTTGCACTGTTTGTCTGTCTGGCAACAAAAGCTTGTCACATTGAGGTGCTTACAAGTCTCTCATCCGAAGAGTTTATTAACACTCTCCATCGTTTTGTTTCTAGGCGTGGATTGCCTAAAGAAATATTCTGTGATCAAGGGACGAATTTCAAAGGTGCTGCGCGACAATTGAAGGAAATTGTTGAATTTCTCAGATCATCAGAAAATCAATCCAACGTCTGTGATGCGATGTCATCTAAAAGCATCCAATTTCGTTTTAATATTCCACATGCTCCTTTCATGAATGGAATCTGTGAGTCTAATATTAAAAATGTGAAATTCCATTTGTTTCGTGAAGTGGGAAATTCGGTCCTAACTATTGTTGAGCTTTCCACTCTGTTGGTGAAAATTGAGGCGATACTCAATTCAAGACCGTTGTATGCGCTCTCTTCATCTCCTAATGACTACGAGGCGCTGACTCCCGGACATTTCCTTGTTCATCGCCCTCTGTTGGCGGTTCCTGAAATTGACGTGAGTGATGTCAACGAGTACAGACTGTCTCGTTGGGAAAAGGTTAATCGCTTCACTCAGAGATTGTGGAAGAGGTGGGAGAGTGAATACCTCCACACTCTTCAACAGAAGAATAAGTGGTTTGAGAGTGACACAAACCTTCAGGTAGGGCAGTTAGTATGGATTAAAGAGGACAATTCATCACCCTTATCATACCCGTTAGGTAGAGTCACCCAAATCATAAGTGATGCTAAGGGTGTTGTGCGCTCAGCTCACGTGAAAACTAACTCTGGTGAGTATGTTAGGCCAGTTAGGAAACTTGCCCCCATACTTCCCTATTAGTTTAACCCACACCCCTAGTTTTCCGTTTTCCTTTCCTATTCCTTTTCCCTTCGTTTTTCCTTTCCTACCGTTCAGTGCATGTTGTTTTGTTTTTCTTTTACTTTTAAATTTTAGTTTTTTTTTTGAGTTTATGTTCTTGGAAATGGGGCATTCCAAGGCGGGCGGAGATGGTGGATTCATGGAGGCTCGGCAGCCTTGATTGTGGGCTGATTAGTTTGCGCTTTCCTCCCCTTCCCCCTCTCCCAAAGAGGCAAGATAACCTCTCTCCCTCACCCCTCCTTCATCCTTCCCGTTTATCTTTCCACCCACCACTTCAAGAATAGTGCTCGAGAAGTCAGCATCGTTTTTCGTTTTCGTTCCGTGGCGTTCGAGCTTGAACGCAATTAATTATCTCGTTTCGTTTCGT
This sequence comes from Nilaparvata lugens, assembly GCF_014356525.2. Taxonomy (NCBI): domain Eukaryota; kingdom Metazoa; phylum Arthropoda; class Insecta; order Hemiptera; family Delphacidae; genus Nilaparvata; species Nilaparvata lugens. The sequence continues at coordinate 49,122,990 of NC_052509.1, forward strand.
GATATATGTTCAATATCATATAGGACTACGCATAAAGACTGGATATCGTCAGCAGTAACTTCTACACACGAGATACAGTCCACTTCCTCGCCAGTTCCAAGGTTAGTGCAAATTAAAGACTTACTTTTGGGGTTGTCGACGTTTTCGTGAATTAAATCTTAACTGTACCCCAATCCATAGGTTTGGAGACAGGACGGGATTACCAATCATATAATGGGTCACAATAGTAGGTTATTTGAACAAAAACCAGATTATATTGGTAGGAAATTTTATAACAAGCTACCTCAAATCTTGAAAAGTAATGATGATTTGAAGATTTTCAAAAAACAAATGAAAAAATATTTAGTTGATAGAGCTTTTTATAGTGTACAAGAATTCCTTTCAAACCTAAACTAGGTTGAACTACTTAGTGTTAGAATTATTATGTAATAACATGACTTGTCTTATACTCCATGACTGGAGTCTTTAGGACGTAATCTAAAAAAAAAAAAAAAAAACATTTTGAGATCTTGTTCAATGACTATTAAATATGTTAATGAATTAAATGTATTAATTTTGTTTATCTTTAGATTGACTAATAACTAGGCTTAGCGTATTCCTAACTCTACAGTTCTTTCTGTAGACTGAAAAATACAGCAGATTTTAATAATCCTAATTTTGTTATAATTTACATGTTTTATCAATAAAATTATTCAGTGAGCAGGTAGCCTATTCAATATTACAGTAGCCTATTTGTTTTCTAATCAGGTCCCGATTTGTTGTAGCCTACCTGAGTATGGACAGGCAAAAACTATGTGGCAAGCATTTACCTTATTAGTCTACTTATCTAATGTAGCATTATTATTTATTTATTTATCATTTGCAAACAACTTAAGGACAAAGAAACAGAAACTTGTTACAGTGTAAGTTATTTGCCACGGTCCATAGATCGGGGAATCGTTTGGTTTTATTAAAACTAAAAGTGACTCTTCCGTATAATTAGCAATATTTGTTTTGAAGGTAGACTACATTTCATATGTTAAAATCTAAAAATTATTTCAAATAGGGCCTAGGCAATTAAGTTAATCTTACCTGGTACAGTGATGAATAGCCTTATCATACTATTAACCGTTTCAACTTTCTGTTACGAATTCATCCATATTATGTCTTTGTGTTTGATTAGTCTTCTGTTAAAGAAGGACTTATTTATAAGAATAAACCTACCAAGTTATGACTAATTTTGTATCTACTGTACTTTGTTACATCTTAACCTGACTGTTCAGTTAGTTGATAAAACATAACCTTATCTCCTTCTTACAATTCCGCTAAACATAACCTAAAAAATATCAGTAGAAGTTTTAAACCGTTATGTTGGTAGTGAGGTCACGTGAGGTAGTCATTGGTCTATTTGGTAGATCATTCGTACTGTACTGGTGACAAACAGCTGCTGTTTGCCGTTGGGCCGTTGCAACTGTTTTAAAATATCAGTAGAAGCTTTAAACCGTTATGTTGGTAGTGAGGTCACGTGAGGTAGTCATTGGTCTATTTGGTAGATCATTCGTACTGTACTGGTGACAAACAGCTGCTGTTTGCCGTTGGGCCGTTGCAACTGTTTTTTCGAGCCTCATTGTTGAATTTGATGAAATTAATAGCAGAGAAATAAATGGAAAACTTTATTGAGTTAATTACTTTATTGAGAGGAATATTAATTATTCATTGGCATAGAAAAATTATGACTGAGTTCTAATTATCACACTTTTCATCTTTTGCATGTACGGTAGTAGCTTCAAAATACGATTTATATTGGCCAAAATTAGAGTTATCCTGTATCCCAATATTTAGATATTCATACGACAGCACTTCTTGTACTTAGCCTTCTTGGCGCTTTTAGCGACCCTTGTACAAACGTACCGTACATGAAATAATAGCTATGCTATATTTGTTCAACCTGTACACAGGCTCCACCATTTCATAAATGCACTGACAGGTTGCCACATTCCCAGTTTTTACTATATTTGTTTAGCCAAGTTAGTGGCAATATTCTACTTCAGAGAAACTCTCGAAATGTAGAAACAACAATAAAAGCTACTTTACTTTTGCAAAAACCTATTCTCCGGACCTCTCGTATAGAGTGGGGGTGCAAATAAGCTGTTTAGCAGCCCAAGGCACAATACATCATGAAATCTATACGGTACCCAAAGAAACAATTTGTTGAACGAGTTACTGTTTATAATATCACCAGATCACCACTCCAATATTACTGTTAAAAAATTTATCCATTTCACTATAATAAAGCTTTACATCTTAGACGGATTGAAAATAGACAATAAGTCTACTTGTAGAATATTACCATGTATTCTACAATTCATTGTAGGAGAATATGAGAACCATTGCAACTTTTTGATTGGATTGTTGGAAAAATATGATTTTACACACTACTGGTAGGTAACCCGTGCTTCGCAAGGGTCTATTTTAAAACTTTGAAAAATGAAAACTTGATGTAATAAAAAATTCGGAATTTGAAAATAGGCCTATAATCATCCTTGATTAATGAAGAATCTTTATGCAAAATTTCAAATCAATCAGTCCAGTAGTTCAGACGTGATGATGCGTCAAACATAATTTTCCTACATCACGTACGTGTATGAGCCAGCTCTTTCCATTATTATAGTAAAGATGATGGATAGATGAATGATACATCAGTATCTTTGAATGAGAATAACTTTTGAACGGTTTCAGAAATCGGTATGGTTTTGATGCGACAGAAAATCAGTTATTTTTATTCTAATAGGATCCCCAATCATACCCATCATCTAATGTCCCTTTTAAAAGAAATGTTCAGCTGCTTCTATACAACAACTGGAGGCATGAAAAATTGAAAACTTAACGTAATGAAATCTTGAAGAACTGATAATAGGCATACAACCATCATCGGTTAGTTAAGAATCTATATGCAAAATTTCAAATTAATCAGTCGAGTATTCCAGACGTGATGATGCGTCAAACATAATTTCCTATTCCTTAAGTGTATAAGCCAGTTCTTTCCTTGATTATAATATAGAAAACTGAAGAAGACATAAGGTACTTGAAAACCTCACAGAATCATATTGATTTTTTTTTAATCCTTGGGGGGGCCTAGGCCCCCCTGCCCCCCCCCCCCCTAATGGCACCCCTGATTATAACCTCCTCATAAAAAACCACACTTCTGGGCTACAACAATGTAGCCTATGGAAATTCATGTACGGTAGGGTAGCATAGATGAAATTTGAACATTAATTCTGAAAAATCTAGAAGGAAAATTGAAATTTGGGCTTCCAGGTGCACGAGATTGATATTTCTAGAATCTATATGCAAAATTGGGAGATCTAAATCATTCCCGTTTTTCCGGTATGCAATCCACAAGTTGACATGTTCTGATGCGAACAAACGAATACACGAAAAAACGAACACACGAACAAACACAACCCTACTCTCTCTTATTATATAAGATTTGGCTCATGCCAATATATTATCTAATATAGGTAGCTCTGTAATGAATTGACCTAAAATTTTCAATCATCACTAGTGCATATTTTGGTTCAAAGGATTTCCAAGTCGGGAATAAAGAAAATAATCAAGTAACATGTATAAATGAGTTTATTTCCAAAATATTTTATGAAAATGTCACTGAAAAATATATATCACATCAAAATTCAATTGATTATCTTACCTTACTCTCTATTAATAAATAATTTCTTATCGATAAAATTTAGAGTTCAGTTAGGTACCTATTAAAAACAAGTATCGTATACTTGATTTCTATTGGTTACTACCCTACTATGCATACACTTCTAACATGTTAATGAGCGAATATAAACATTAATTTCATTTTATCTTGAATGACTCATCCATGTAAATTATTGACAATTATTTGAATGCTCGCTTTATTCTATTTAAATGATAGAAAACAAAATCGAACAAATTGTTAGTATTTTATTTAAAAAATGCATTAACCGGTTTTCGAATTATTAATTACAATAATTACATTATTAACTCAACTCATTCCAATATATGGAAATTTAGTAACCGTGCCTTTCTAATACATTTTGTAACAGAACATTTTTATAATTTATTCGATACAATCTTATACGCATTCAAAAAACATAGGTACTGAAGCGTTATTATTCATAGCACATAGAGGTTGCAATTGTCAAAAATCTCATTTTGAGAAAACTAACGAATGCTGTTGAATTCTTTTCTAAATGAATCTGGAAAAGAATGTTCTTTGGAGCATTTTAAGATATTGCATTCTAATATTGAAGTAAAAAGGTATAATATTCTCATTGTAGTTCATAAGGATTTGAATAAAAATAAATAAATGTAGATAAAATTCAATACCTCAATAAAATTATGAAAAAATCACACAAACTAATGCCAATCAAATAATACACAAATATTGAGATAAATTCACAAATAATTTCCAGATTTAAATATATAAATAAAAATTATAAATCCAAGTACCCTTTTAAAATTGAATCACAATATTGTTCACACGGTAATTTGAAAAGGGTACATAGATTTCCAATTTCTATTTATATTTAAGAGTACCTAGCCCTAAAGAAAAAAGACAATTTCCAGATTATACTTGGACACCTGAATTTATTATTTATTTGTTAATAACACATACCATATTAATTCCTAGGATAATGTAGTTTTTAATAGGCTAGCATCACAATACTATTCTAACAAATAATGATCAAACGTTATTTTCCAAGGTGATAATTTGTAAGAATGTGAGAAACATTAATCTTGAATGCTATATTACTATATTGGAGTCTTCATTGGGTTACTTTCTACAATTAAAATTCAAAAATAAACAGTGAAAAGTTTTTATAGGCCTACTGGACTTTTGTTATTGAGACTAGCGTACACTATTTTTTTTAGAATCGTTTTTGTCATCTACTGTTTATAAATATCAGCCAAGTCGAGTTTCAAAATTGCATGAAATGATTTATCAATTTTAATGTAAAATTTATAAATGATTTTTGTTGAAAATCCATTATATCATTAGCAAAAAACAACAGTATCCAAAGACTCCAGTAACACGCAATAATAATTACAATGCTACGCAATGCTCATAATTATTTCTAACAAAATCAAGATAGAAAAATAAATAATTTCATTATTAAATTTGAGTTAAACTACAGGTTTATTAATAACAAATAGTGTGCGTTATCTTATTGCCTTATCATTGTTCAAGTTCAATGAATTTGTTGCTATATCTATATTCTACTAGTTGTTTATTATATACTGAACTTTAACAAGTCTTCAAGAATTGTTTATAATATTAATTTATTGTACTATTTAGTTGAATTCAATAATTTTACTATACAAATGTGTTCACTTATTACAAGTCTTTGGATTAGAACTTTCTAAATCTAGGAATTGTATTCAATAAATAATTGAGGGAACTATATGTATAAATATTAATAAAGTTGCTATGTGTGCTGATTAACATGTGTATTTGTTGTATCACATGCGGCCAGCCTGAGTATACACGGAGGATTGTACTATCTGTAGCTAGCTAGGTACTATGTACGTACTAGGTACATTACATGTGTAGCCTACTATATGTAGGTAGCTAGGTATGTGAGGACTCTCCGCCTCATCCTATGTCATGAGTTGGTCTCAACTACAGTTGGCTCTTCAGATCGTTTGAGAGGCTTGTGCCTTGTCAATCCCTGGTACTGCTGGCACTGAACAATATGGTCCAGGGTTTTGGCAATCACCTTGAGTCTTTTCTCGAGGCAAGTTGTTCTCAGTATTCCAACCTGCAACAGAAAAAACATAAGTATAAGTGTTTTCATAAAATACAAGCGTGTAACAAAAATCGTTAATAGAAAAGATCAATTGCAAATATTGAGAAATAAGATTATTTCCTTATTTTGTCAAAATTGAACTAATAATCCACATGAATTTTGAAATTATTAGCAAAAAATATTGACTCCAGCAGGGATTGAACCGACAACGTGTACCTTCCATTCCAGAGTCTTGGAGCTACCAAGGTATACTTGTGGAAGTGTCCGTCTGCAGAGATGACGTCAGCTCGTTGAACCATCTGCGACCTTTGCGGTAGACGAAGTCGTGCAGTTCGCAAACATCTGCCAATTCAAATAACTCAATTCAATCAAATTTCCCTACTGGAAGACACTTTGCTGATAATGGAATGTATAAATATATTTGAATGACTAAGATTGCATGTAATTCTGTAGGTGAGCCACTAACAAAAAAATATATTTAAATGATCCTGATAATATGTGGTCGATGACACATACATGTCTCGATGATACAAATCTGTGTATGATTAGAAGTAAAAGAGAAAAGTCTTTCAATATTACTAAAATCAAACTACTTATAGACAAACGGGAATACCAATTCTAACTCCAAATAAAAATAAAGTCTAAAATATGGCATCTATCCGAAGAAACCTCACTTGAAAGTATAAGATGTAATTATGAAACAGTATAGCGTGAACGTACCGTTGTATCTGTGTGCGGGAATAGGCGTGTCAGTGATGTACTGAACACGGGCCGTGTCGTAGCCGTCTTTCTCGCCCCGTGACATCACCTGGAACCGACGCATTCCGACCGTCGACAGAATACTGCAACCGTCGGCCAGGAGTACCCAGTCCTTGATCTCCAGCATTGTGCCGAAGTCAGCGTATCTGTGCACACAAAAACGTGTTCTCAGTCAAATTATTTGTGAAGAGAATATCAACAATATATTTTTTAATTATTTAAAAAAATAGTTTTTATAAATTTGAATTTGATTCTTCCCAGTTTACTTTCACTGTTAATTAGCCTAGTGCACTAGTTTTTTTGGACCCCGACCCCTCTATTATGACCACCTGCTCTATTATGAGTTGGGTTGCCACTGGAGAAGTGGCGACGACTAGCAGTAGGGTGAAGGACTTGACGGAAGGTTCGGTTGCACAAAAATTCCATGAAATTTAAACGCGAGATCAAGTGCTGATCAAAGTCGTAATTCGCTTTTTGGAAATTGGTACCTACTTTTCCAGATAACAATAGGGGTTAGGGGAGTGTTATGGTAAAAGAAGTTCCGTTCCTATTTTTTAGCTCATTCATTGATTTAATAAATGTGTGTACCTCTTATTATCTCTAAGTTTAATTTTCCGTGTCAGTTCACTAGTTGATTTGCAATTATTTAATATTATTTCGTACTGGAGTTTTAAAAACAGCAGAATTGTTTTGAATACCGACATTGAGAATATTCACGTTTCATTTATAGGGCTGCTACTAAAGCATCAAGTCAATGTCGTTTATTTATTTGCACTATAACTAGTTGAAACATGTTGTGCATTATTAATAAAATATAAAAAGGGAACTTGATGATTTTTATTTAATTTCAAAGTATTGAAAGTTACTCTCAATACTGTTTGAAATTTGAAATGAAATAGTTGTAAAACGTTTATTTTTTATTCAACTCCATATCACTTTTGGAAATGGCATTTATGTCTAAACATGCCATAATTGAAATAAGGTTGAAAAAAGTATGCACTTTGATTTTTTAATCTTTAAATTGTAAAACATTGTACACTCCTATCATAGTGGGAGTATCAAGTGAAGTAAATTTCACAGTTTCTTCAAAGTTTGGACATTTTTAATTGGTTGTGATAAACTCAATTCATTTTAGAAGTATTTTTAAATTGAAAAATGTTTTCGTTTGATTCGGAGTTTAATACGGAAATATGTAGTAACACATGACCTAGCTACATTAGGACTGTTGTATAAATTAGAATTTATTTATTTATTTATTCGTTGATATAATTACAAATCATATGAATATGATCGAGATAGAACAACGGGCATAGCCCAAAACTATTCTGTTCCCAAATTTTGATAAATAATGAAGTGTCCGAAAAAATAGGTTAATATGTTCTTACTGAGGAAATTTAAAGTTCAAATTCTGTCCAAGAATATATATTAGCTAGAAATTTTGAATTTAGAATGATTAAAATACCAAATTATAGTCAAATTTTGCACTTAATATCACCGCACTTTGAATAAATTGAGTTATTTCAGAAAATTTTGAAGCCAAAAATATACACACAACTTTCAACTAGGCACAGCTGTTACAAACTCTTAATAATTGTCAATAATGTCATAATTGGAACCGTTCTGGACTTGGGCCCGCGTGGTGCTTTTATGAAAGTTGTGTGAATGTTGTGTCAATACTGAATGATTGAATAAGTACCTCTTGGCGCCATGCTGATTGACAATACAGGCGGCGGCCATGGCGAACTGCCTCGTCCCGGCCTCGACACAGCGACGAACCATGAGGCGGTAGCGCGGCTCGAACACGAACAGCGGACAGGACACGGACGGGAAGGCGGTCGTGCAGACGAACACTGGCGTGTCGGCTGCGGGAGGGGCCAGCACCTCTTCCCGGTGCAACAGCATGCGGGCGGCGTATGCACTCGGCACGGTCAGTACCAGGGCTCGCTCCACCCAGTCGGTAACCTGTTTGCCGTGCACTGACAGGTACTGTAACACGGAACAAAATTGGGTTAGGTTGGATATCATTATAATAAATTATCGACATCAACTATAAAGGTCTTTTTCACACCTACCAGTCTGTGCAAACCTTAGTATGCACCATTAAGCTAGTCTTATGGAGTACAGCGCTGCCAGATTTCACAGATCCAAAGAGCCTGCAAAATAATTGTGTGAGAGAAAGAGCGAAAGAGAGCGTAGTTCTTTTTGATAGAATCAGCATAAAAACGGCAACCGTGTCTGCTCCAATTGTTCTTTTGAAATAACATTGGCTATAAAGCTCCGTGCTGCCAACTTAGGTTTGCCTTTGCACCGACTATAGAAGTCTTTGGAATATGTAGACTTTGCCCATCTTGAAATGTTAAATCTACGTTATGCTGGTGTGTAAAATGTACGAGATAAGTCGGCTATTTCTTCCGAAGATGTATTTCTAGCTACACTATGCTAGGTGTGGAGTGATCTTCAGATTGGTTATCATTATGGTAAATTACCAACAAGCATTGGAATGGATAAATTTGGATGAATAAATTTTGTTCATCTTGTGAAGGTTGTAATGGAACTAGAAATATAAAATAAGGAGGATAGAACCCATCTAGATTATTCCTTGTATTGCTTATAAGGTATTTTGGACTGTCCAAAAGGCATTTCCTTTTGTTCATCAAATGGAATTGATTCCTTGCAAAATTGAAGGAGTTGATGCCTTCCCAAAAACAAGGCATTGATTCCACAAGTTTTGCTAAATTTAATAATTTTGCTGAGTTAGAAACTCACATCAGCCAGTGACGTCATGCAGAGCGGACAGGTGGACCTGTAGTCGAGGCAGCGTTCGAGGCACATAGAGCAATAAGTGTGGCCACAGGGAGTGGTGATGGGTCGCCACAGAGTGCGACAGCACAGGATGCAGTCGAAGTCCGCCGGCTCCACGCTGTTCGAGTTCACCACAAAGCTCGACGAAGTCGTCTTCACGCCACACTCTGCAACCAACAATTGAAGAGTTTGTTCATCTATTCATTTATCTCTTAACCAATTCACTCATTAATTTATCTCTCAACCAATTCACTCATTAATTTATAAATTACAGTATCTGGAAATGTATAGAGACGATTGACTTTGACTTTGACAGAATGTTTATTCTTTCAAGCATTTTAATGAATTTATTCATTCATTCATTTATTTATTATTTACAATCAACTCAAGGACAAAGAAACAATTTACAATTTACAATCAATTCTATAATAATTGAAGAATATGGAAATGTATAGAGACGATTGTCTTTGTAAAGAGTGTGGCCTATCCTGCCCCTTCAAATTTCGCAAAATGTACATTACCGTGGGTTTAATAATTGAGTTTTGATGTGTGTGGCCTATTCAGTTCCTTCGTAGCAAACCCAATCAATAAAGACATGATGGAACATGGTTGGATAAGATTGATAAGAGTGTAGCCTATCTTGCCCCTTCACATCTCAAAAAGTTTTGCACATACCCGTGGGTTTAATTGTGTAATGCGTGTAGCCTATCCAGTTCCTTCGTGTACCAAGCCCAGCAAATAAAGACATGCCGATGATGCGCTGACGCATGAAAGAAGAAGCTTGATTTCTGCAGGGTTCAAGCACCTATACATCCCACATACCGTAGCCTAGAACTACAAAGTGAGAATCGTCACCACGCTTGAGCCCCCTCGATGTTTGAAAACTGCAAAGGTTTTGAAAAGCGGGTGTATCTTGACTGCTTCCAAGGAAAATCCAGGAGAATTCAATTGCGTCCTTTCTATTATATATAATATATCTACTTATAATTCATGTTCTTTTCAATGTTATCGTATAATCATCTACTAATTAGTAAGTTATATTATTTCTAAACAAAGACAAAAAATGATGGAGTTTACAATTCATATTTTATTATATTGTCGAATGAAAACAATTATTTGCGTTCCCCGTAGACATGTTTCAAATAAAAATTGGAGTTGACCGAAATTCCTTGCAAGTCATACTTTGTTAGACCTTATAATCGTAATATCTATATTAGTGAATCTGAGGATCTATACCTATCAAAATCTTTCGGCTTTGTGTTTCTCAACGAATAATACTACACACGTCAAGTTCTAGGTAAAAACCTATTATATGTCTTTTAAGAAGACAGATTCATGATTTATTTTCATACACTAGCTTAAAGTTGAGGATTCCAAAAATGTCAATGAATACTACAAATCAGAATCAACCCGATTGATGGCTTCCACGCTAAAAGATCTCGATGAAAAAGTTTTAAAAACTTTTTACTTGAAGTTCTCAAAAATAGAATGCTAGTTATTGTTAAATTTATGTATCACTAGTGCATTAAATTGCTTTAGTAAAGAAAGGAGGTGAAACCAACTCTTTGAAATATGCTCTTAAAAATAATTTTATTATTATGTTAAGTACTTGGTTATTATTTCTACATACCGTGTTTTATGAGCTTCTATAGACACTTATTATAACCAATACACTTGAAATTCTTCACAGACTAAGAACGACTCTATAACTGTTACATTTTTAAAAATTTCTTATCTTTTTATCATGCAACAAATTCTCATACATTTCTTGTCATGGATGCATCGCAATATTTTAAAGTCCACCTTATATAATAAAGTGTTATTTGTATCACATAAAACGTTAAACGCTCATGCGATACCCGTTCAACTTTGAACAGTTGGTTGCATAACTCCAATCATGTAACCTGGTACTTATCTTTATAATTTCAAATCGAGTAGAGCGTATCTTTTTCAAGTCTTATGCAAATAAAAAAAATATACTGCGATTTATTGAAATGTAACTCCTTGTAAATAGGAAAGAATAACATGTTTTGTTCAACTGTGATCTACAATTTCTTTGTAAGCAAGTTGGAGACATTCGCAAGTGTGTCAGAGACGTATCCAGACAAATAGTTTTGAATTCGAATGTATCATCTTGATTGTTCAGTGATAATATTGTGTCAGCTATTGTCATTGAATTTATGGGTATACTTATGTGTGTTCATATTAATTAGTAGCGATACAGTCCAGAGACCATGCCAAAGAGTATTCAAGACATTTTAAATATAATTCCAAGTTGTGCATTCTGGAAAATCTCTAGTTATTACTTCAACATTCAGATATTCGTCGCCTAGATCTTGGGAATAATATTAATACCACTTGTCCATGTGATGAATCTCACACTTCTGAGGTTGTCAGTAAGCGGAGCACATTGAATTAACAAACAAAAGTTCAGTTGAATTGAAAATAGGTTTGAATTTCAAATTAGTAAATGAATATTCAGTGATTATAAGTTGAGTGTTAACAATTTAACGTTATCTGCACACTAGATGGAAAATTTAAATTTCAAAATCAAATCAAATCAAGCTTTATTGTTCACATCGGTACACAACAAATAATATAGGCTACATTGAAAATAACAAATTACAAAATCAAATATTGAGAGAATATACATCATGTATGATGTATGATAAACATCATGAACATCATGAAACTTCATGAAACATCATGTATGATAAAAAGTAATAATGTAAACAATTACTGCTCACAAAGTGCTTCATGAAGCCCTTAGATATGTAATTTATTTATTAATTGATAATATAATTGATTTCCTTGAATGTATTTCTAATCACTGTTCAGATTACATTATAATTACCTAGTGGAAACATGAGGTTGGATCAAATACATTCTTTAAATTGATTTTCATGTTTCAAAGTGTATATTATATTTTTAATTTACTTTTATCGCGTTTTATACAGTATTATCTGTTATCAGTCTATTTATTGCATACATTTGAATATTCAGACACTCATTTCAAACCCCCAAACCCTTTATTTGGGTTGAATGTTTTCGTAGATTTTATCTATAGCCCCAAAATTTTCAATACAATTTCCACTGTAGCAAAAACGCAAACCTCCTGTCCAAAATTGAAAAAAAAATAAAAAATGGCTTTTATCAATAGATGAGATCGAGAACCTATTAAAAAAAATCAGTTAAATCCACAATTCAAACTGGCAACTTGCAACTATTGAGGCATTCAATAAAATATTAAACAATACTAGGTACTGTACATATAATTATATGAACTTGGAAATCATAAACAGAATCACAATAAAAAATTTAAAGTAAAAACGTAAAAGGTACGGAACGAACTCTTTTCTTTTAGATTAAGCTTTGTTATTAGCTCATATCATGCATTACTTCATGATTATTTGCATCTCTCCATTATTTCTTTCATCATTCCTCTTTTCATTATTGTAGCAACCCTACCCATAGTCTTTATTTTTACTCATCTTACGTTTTATTTTTTTCAAAACAAAAATAATTGAAGATATTGCTCTTTGATGGCATCTCCCACATAGACATTTCTCGGGAGTGTCTTTCTCAGTAAATTTAGCAATTATATTTAGTATATATTATTGTAATTACATAATTGTATTAATTCCACAGCTATGTTTTCTTTTTTGTTTGTACTTTCGTTCACTTTCTTTACTGAAGAATAAAATGTATTTATTTATTTTGGAACTGAATCATTCCCTACTAACAAACAGTTTGAGACAGCAAGAAACAACAGAGTTTTGAAGAAAAACTTGATTCGGAGAATCAAATTGCTGTGATTACTCCAACATAAAAAAGAGTGGGAATACGAATGTGGTATCTGGAATAGCAGAGTAATCCCATTATAATTTCAAAGATTGCTCGAAATAACCGTAAATTCAGATTCGCAAAGATAAGTACTAGACACCAGAAGATCTAAATTGTAGCATAATTTTACAAGGCCACCCATCAGATATGTAATTTTGCAATTTTGAAGTGTGGTAACCTTCCATTAGATCAAAAATCTTGATCGCTGCAAAAATTTTTTGCACTCGAAAACTTGTGGCTAGCCAGGCTAATATCTATTATAAGAATCTACTGATTTTCCCCAACTGTCTGCGGATCGTATTGAAGATGTGTGAGATAAACAATAATTGAGTTGTAACATTGATGATAATTACCAACAATAATGCCAATAGATTTCTACAGCTCTAGCATAAATGGAATTACATTTGTTGCTAAGATATGTGATAAGAATTATACATTGTTGATTCAGTGTGTAAGGAGAAATGTGTCAAAGCTGATTACATTAGCATAGAATTATTCTGGAACAGCCTTTGAAGTAACTGCAACAGAAAAATGAAACACATTCAAAATTACTCACTACAATATTATATTCTGGGAATTCCATTTTTATTCAGTGTATAACTTTCAATTATTTTCTTATAATTATACAGTAATCTTATTCAATGTACTGGCATCAACATATTATAATAATTTAAAAAATTAGTAAAAAATCGATCAATATTGTTTTTGTAGACAATCATTCGATAGTTTCACTTTGATGAACATAGAATTCCTTACTGATGATTGATGATACAGATTGCCCTACAATAAGCCGTTATTGAATGTGTGTAACTAGCAAGGATATTTATACTATACATAAACTACAAACTCAATTGAAATAAACATCAATAAGATCTTAAATAATTCAGTAAAAGGGAATTGAGTTCAAGGAGTTCAGGTTTTTTATAACAAATTAAATTATTTATTGTCCAATCAGAAATAAGAACATATCAGAATTTCAAAAAGGTTTGAACCACTGTAGATATTGATAATTTGAAACGTGGAATTGTTTCAAATGAGAACACATTATTCAAGTGAATGGAATTGTTTTTGCCTCAAGTCACGAGTGAGGACAGTGAAATTGAAATTTCAAAAAAATCTATACGGTACTACAAAATACATTGAGACACGTGAATGCATTCATACATAATAGATAATACACGAGTTCTTTGCGGAATGAATAAAAAATTAGTTTTTAGGAAAGTAAAATTGGGCTCGATACGATCATTTCTAATTCTTAAGCGCTGTCGTGCGACAAGAATTGATGACGCGAGAATAAGTACAGTGAGATTCACTTTAAATTGTCAGCATTTTCTGAAAATTACATCGATTCCTCCCATTCAACCAATGCTATCAGTATGAAGTGAATCAGTATTATTTGAAGATGGATAAAAACGTGTCTCATCATTTTTAAAATGCTATTCCAGATGGCAAATATTGGGAAGCTGAGGAATAAATTTGGTTAGATTTGAATTTTTGAAAGGAGATTCGATATTGGGCAGAAAGCATTGTCAAGTGTGACGCAAATTCATTGTTCAACAATCTTGAGGACTTGATGACTTTAGATCTCGGCAAGATGCTATTTTGAAAAGTACACATTAAAAACGTCTCCCATTTGACCTGTTTTGATCAAAGAAAATGTACGTTTGCAGCACATATTCTATATGCTACAATAATATTTTTTCAAGAATGAGATTAGTTTATTCTTGAGGTGATCAGTCATAAAAATATTTTGTTATAAAATGAAGAATATTTTGTTATCTGTACCTTGAGCCAAGTAAGATCTAAGTTTATATTCAACAATAGATTGACAGTTATAAGAACTGTTTGATTTCAATAGCTACAATAATTGATACTATTAAAAACTATTCAGATTGGAACTATTTCAACAAGATTTTCAATTTCGAAAAGCATGTACTCACCCTAGTAACATCTGGTTTCACAGCATATACATTGTTGTCTAGTGCTATACAAATTCCAAACGATATGAGTGCCTCTTCATTGTGACCTAGCGCCGATAGTGCCATTCCTCTCCTATAGTAACCCTGTAACCCAAACCGATATCATCAGTTCATCATTTGTAAATTCACTTTCCATTCTGCCACTAAGGAACTAATCATCAGAAATGAATCACCTCTCTACATAGTTCTATTAGTTCAAGTAGTGGCAATTTTAAGTCGTTTCATTCAAGATGATGGTTATGTTTTATTCATTATGTATATTGAGTTGACGATCACGACACCATCTCTACTATCACACAAATTCAATATCCATAATTATTAATTGTTTTGTCCATGGACTTTGCAGTGGGAACAACAGAAAACATCCATCATTGGTTATTGCATTTCAAATGTAGTCTTGATAATCAATAATTTGGGATTGATGTTGCTTTCCATGACGAAACACTATTATAATAACTTCGTTGTAGTTCATACACTGTGTTACTTGTAAATATTTGCAAAAATACTTACTTTTCTTGGAGTATTGAGGAATGCATTTCACTCCTGAGGAGTAGCTTCATCAGCCCTTCATGATGCTTGAATGAAGGGCTGAAGGGCTTCATGAAAGCAACATGAAGGGCTGATGAAGCTCCTCTCAGGAGTGAAATGCATTCCTCAATACTCAAAGGAAAGTAAGTGTTTTTGCAAATATTTACAAGTAACACAGTTTATGAACTACAACGAAGTTAACCGATTTGGGATAACATTTTTTGGATGCCATTCAACATTGAAGCCTTTAGGCTACTATCACACAAAAAACAATTTTCACAATTACTAGTTTTGTCCATGCAATTTGCAGTAGGCACACCAGAAAACATGCATCATCGGTTATCGCATTTCAAATTTAATTTTGATAACCAATTTGAGATAAAATTTTTAGGATGCCATTCAACATTGGAGCGGATTTCCTTTTGATAGTGACAGCAGAGCAGCCACCCACTCAAAGCCTCAATTTATAACAAAGTCAACAAACTTCTTTATGAATCGAAATGAATTTATTCAGATGCTGGCATGAATAATGAATCAGTTTCAAAATTAGTCATGTGGATGAATAAAGCGAATAAGTAACGATTC
The DNA here is from genome assembly GCF_014356525.2 of Nilaparvata lugens. NCBI lineage: Eukaryota > Metazoa > Arthropoda > Insecta > Hemiptera > Delphacidae > Nilaparvata > Nilaparvata lugens. The sequence goes on from NC_052509.1 coordinate 49,139,263, forward strand.
ATGAGAAATGTGTTCAACTATGTGAGAGTGAGAGGCTCAGAGAGGTTGACATGATATTCAAATTACTTTCAATTCATTTATATTAAATATAATTTCAGTACAAAAAAATTACATAGCATCTTCTGGAATCGCTCTAGCTATGAGCTATTTCTATTCAGGAATTTGATTTCATCTTGTTACTATAAGAAGAGAAAACTTCTATACTGTTTGTTTAATCTATGCTATAAGAGTTATTATTGGTCATGAAATTCTCAGGACTTCTCGAGAATCGATGATTGTTTTGGAAAAAATAATTCTTGAAAATATATCGAATATTGTGTAAATCAGCCCAAAAGTTTTTCTGGTGTTACTTTAACTTCATATTATTTTTTCAATTTTGGATATTTTGGCTATACCACTGATGAATATCAAGTTGGAAGTAGAACTTAATAACGTATTATGCTGTAAGAGTGGAATACATCATTCACCTATCTGTAATCTGTGGTACGAATCAGGAAAAAGGGAAACCTCATTTTTCTATATTTACTTCCTATCTTCTTGCTTTTTTTTCTTCCTCTCTCTTCTCTTACTATTCCTGCTTCTTCCCCCTTATTTTTCTCCTCCATCTCTTGAAATACAATCAAGCTTGAATATATTGGAATACAATCAAGCCGTTTTATTGAATCGAACTGACACTCAATCTACTGATTTATCTCCTTTGAAACGCCATCAGACGCATCAAACGCAATCACTCAAGCTTCATTGTTGACCACCAAATTCATTTTACCTACTCAATTGAGCTTCAATAAATAATTCAGAGAGAAACATAAGCATTAGTGAGACATAGGAAAGTCCAATCTTTCAATTAGATTTGTTCAATGTTCACTGAGCCAGACGCATGTCTTTTCCTATCAGATGTGTATTTTCCAACTTGCATGCAGTAAAATGCACTTAAATAATATTCTCACAGAACCTGTTTTTGCCGATACGTCCGAGCTAATACCACTCATTTTGTTTCATCGCAGACTGGACTTTAATTGGAATACAGAAGTTGAAACCGATTTTTTCAGTGTGAGTTGAATGGCAGCTGAACTTGTTTTTCACTGGTTGAATACTAGTTGGAATTTGTATCGGTTCTGAATAACTTACTTTATGAAATAAGATTTAAGTAATTTAATATTCAAATCAAGACATGCAGAAGGAGGACTGTGTCGTTGTGCAAAGCGGTACGATCACACAATTTTGATCAGACAGAATCAGAAACGTTTTGTTTCTTATTTGAGGGGTTTCAAAATAGATGTTCAGATCACGATGATTGAGTATCAAATTTCCTTACAAATTTTTCTCTTTGGTTTCAGTTCTTATTCAGTCTTGAAAGATAGAAATATTGATAGTGTAGGCCCTATTCGTATCAGACAATCTCATTGTTACTGATGAAGTTTAAGTTAATTTTTCAAATATGACCAATAAAGTTCTTGATTCTTCTTGTGTCAAAGAGCGTGTACATGTTACAGAGAAAACAAAAAAGTTACCAATAGTATAAAGATTGTCCAAGAATAATTTGAAATTATTTTAGATTTCAACTATTTTACGAGATGAATTTTGCATTATCATGTATACGGTCTTTTTTGTTTTGGAAGTTTACTCACTTTACTCCATTGTGGTTTTATTCTTGTCACTTGGTCAGCATCAGCTAATGACTCTTGCAGCATGTTGAGCTGATAAAAAGCTTGAGATCGACTGCATAGGACAGCATGGTTGTTGGGAGCTGAAACATAAAATAACATTTAGAATGTTTAAAGAAACCATCTCAAAATGAAGGATGTTATGTATCAACAAAATACAAGCTAGTAAGAATATGGTGATTTTATAGAATAAACATTGTACTAGCGTTATAATTTCTCTATGAAGTTCCAGTGTTCAAGTTTAGTGATGTGATGTTCAGTTATTTTTGTTACAAAAGACTTCTGTTTTAATACATTGCTGTTGAAATCATCTCTTGGGAGCCATAAATCTCTCAGATCTATTTTTCAGTTATATCATAGAGAATCGAAAACTATATTTTCGTTAAACCAGGATATTCCGTTCATCTCTGGTTATATGAAGGCCTACAAGGGAAAACATCACAACAATCCACTCTAAACAAACACGTTTAAGAATTGCAGCCAATAAAACAATGCATTTCCAATAATAGCAGTTGTGCAAGCATTTTACAGTCCATTATACACCGACATGGGATGAGCCAATGATGTGAAGGCAATTGACTCAGATAGGAACTGGCCATTATTCCATTATTCAAGATCAGACCCAATTTGCCTCAATATTGTTCCATTGTTATGCACAGCAGCCTCTGTATTCCGAGTAGCAATGGGGTACTACTCCTGTGTGTCAGCTACCATTACATAACTATGATATCTAATTATCCACAATTCAATAATTCGCCTATTGTATTCGCTTCTCCCCCTCGCCATCCTCGATTCACCTATTCAACTAATTACCCCTCCCAAATTGATTGTTCTCATTACACTCTCACTCACACTCTCTCTCGGTATATCTTTTTCTTACTCTCACTCTCTGTCTCTCTCTCTCCCCCCTCTCTGAATATCTTTCCCATTTATTTCTTCTCTTTCTTTCATCCCCTCTCTTCATCCACTTTTTCTGTTGCTCTAGCCCCATTTCCAATAACAAAACAGAACCAATAATTGCGAACGGTCGACAATCGTTATTCTACTGAATACGACGAAAATACTCAGCTATTATGCAATCGGATGAAAATTGATTGAAACAATAACAGAATTATTATGAGCGGTCTCTCGGAATCTACAGAATGGGACAGGTCGCAATGAGTGAGTAATTGTTCTGGAAAAACTCATTTATTATGAGTATTTTCCGCTTACTATGATGCGTGTCAGATTGAGGGCATGATTTGATAGGATCGCATAATATTTTTAAACTGTTGTGTTGTGTAATATGTTAATCACGTTTTATTGAAATGAGATAATTGGGTTGTGTATTTTTCGAATAAAAACTGATCATATTTCTGTAAATATTATGATGACCTTTTATTTCTATCAAATAGTTTTATAGGATGAATCACAGAAATGGAAATTGAGAATCTTCATGAAGTACTGTTGAATAGCCGCCAATCGTTGTTGAATTTCAAGATAGAATTGAAGAGAATATAGCACTACTTATTGTAACATATTTAATTTGGATTGATAAATCAAAATCCCTAGCTGAAATATTTATAGGTCTAAGTGAAGTAATTGGCTAATATCGCCAAAGAGATAATGTAAAGATTAGATAATATCAGACGTCCTGGCTAAACTGTACAACAGCCTAAGAGGAATGGAAATAAATTTTGCTAATATATAATATTATATAAAATATTGAAAATTGAGGTTAGGCATAAACATTTAGTGATCGGCGACCTAACGATCGACCAAGCCATACAACGTAGAATCTGACCAAACACCTTGGCAGAAATGTATTGTGGCAAAACAGTATGCAATTTGAGGAACTAAAGGTCTCACGTGGCTAATTATTGTGATGTATGAAACAACTAATAACCTATAAAAAATTACTTAGCATGTAAAGAGCATATTTAAAAACCCCAACAAAAATAATTAAATGTATTAAGGAAGTAGGAGGTTACTGGGCGCATGAATACTGTAATAATTTGCATGCACCAATCAAATAGTGGCAATTGATAGGCGGCAATAGTGAGCCGATTCAAATATATTTGTATATATTTCTACAAATAATAAGAATTTGTAAAAAATTGTTGTATAGTCTATGTTTTGGCAACGAAACATAGAAACATAGAACCCGAAGGCAAAGAAATTATTAAATATATAACAAAAGTGATAATTTAATATTTTAGTACGGTCTATTTGAGCCTTGAATGGCGGAGGAATAGAATATTCAAATTTTATGCAAATTAGAAATCGGAAATGAGAATTGTAAAATTGAGAAACGAGAACCACACTCGCCTGCCAACTGCCACCATGAGAGGTCACTAAAAATTATAGAGCATAATACCTTGCTATATCTTGTAATAATTTAAAGTTAAATTGAATTACTAAATTTCTTATAAGACTTTGTGATGCTCTTATAAAGCAAAAGTCATTTTTAAATAATTTTGTAACCCCTTGGAAGAGACGACTCCGGCTACAATAATCCAGGACCACCAGGAGTTGGATCGACGACATCAGCAGCTCATAAGAAAATTCCGACATGTGAGTGAAAAATATTGAAATAGTGATAGGGCGCCCTCAGTGCTTCGAAATTACATAAGAATCAAAGCTAGCTCGTCGAAAGGGTTTTCTTATAAATTAAGAATTTGGTAAAAAATACTTGCGCAAGTAAATGTAGTATTAAAGGTATTTTATTAGAAAGTAACGAATCAATCCACATATCAGAAGATCTATCAATCAAAGAAGTATAAAATCTAGGCTGTTAATACATATTCATATGATCATTAATTTCTGCAATATAATTTGCGATAGTTTGTTGTAGCTCTGATTCACTAGATGAATTGCTCTATTTATTCCTTCAGGTGCCGAATCTCGCACCCTGAGATAAAAAATATATTTATTACAAAGAAATCTATTAGATACTATAGAATTTAATATATATATTTGGATTACTAGTTGTCAATTAATCAAGCTGATTTTAAGAATTTAGTTTTAATGGAATTGTCCAAGTCGACAGGTATTGGCAAGCTGATATCGCAGCTACATGCAAATAAATGCATATGATCATAAAATAAAAGCACATGGTAACGTTTCGTGCTATAAAATTTAAAGAATAGTATTTAGCCTGTGATATTTTATTGATTTCGATTATTGTTCTATCTTATATTATATATTTTTTATCGCTCTATATATTTTTTACTCTGATTTTTTTTTGCAATATTTGTTAATATATGTATCAAATTGTTTATGGTGTGCGATTTATTTTTATTCCTCCATACTATAGAATAAGTACCATATATATATATTTTTTAATAAATTATCAGTATTATTTTTATAAGCTCCTGTATGAGCCCATTAATGTATGATGACAAGTACATGTCGTACTAAAGTGAGACTGTATCCTATAAAAAACCACGACCTGATTTTTTATAATTATTAAAATATTTCATGCTCTACCGACTGATGCCAAGCAGGAGGTTAATCGTTATTTAACTATAAAAAATAACGTGACATTATATAGTGTCAAGGTTTCTTATTCCTGAGCTAAAAGAGTCAGTTTGATCCTCAATAGGGTTTGCATTTTTCTACAATTTTAATTGTGATTATTATCATAATTCATCATTGTTTCCATGAGTGATTACTGATGAAACTGATATGGTTTTTTTACCAGAAGAAGACGTTTCATTTTGAAAAGTTAACAGTATTATTATCTGATTGAGATCGTATTACTTTTCAGTCTACAGATATACCAAAGAGCTTCTAGTATTTCATTCCAAAACTTTTGTAAAACAGCATTATTTATACCTTCTTGAACGCTCTATTTCTATTATACGCTAATCGTCCAGAAAACTTGAGCTCTACTCAAGTATCTTCTCAGGAGGCCTAAATCAAACATTGAGAGATCCAAATTGAAAAAAGTATTCAAAAAACGACATTGTTAACGACTTCCATATTGAAAATTATACATAAATGAAGCTTATGTGAAGCACATAACAACTCAGATTCAGTGAAACCATCACTTAGTTTCCCTCAATGGACTAATTAGCCTTTGCGTACAATTTTCTTCTAGATTTTTTCTTCAAAACAACTCCGTCTTTGAAGAATTCAACTTTCTAAAATGCACAATCTAGAAGCCCTTGGAGCTTGTAATAGTATACATTTTTAATGCCGCAGTAGAGTTCTGAAATATCCTCTATTATTCTAAAATATTCCGACCACGATAATAATATTATTCAATACGATATTTGTCTAAATTCACGAATAATCCTGACTATTCTCCATATTCAATCAAACTGTTGTAGCCTATATCAACGAATAAAATTGAATGATTTATTGTTTTAAATAGATTGTACCTCGTTTTTTACAACTTGATGCTTCTATAGTAATGAATTCCAGTGGACGCTGAAATTAATTATTACTTTCTGAATACACTATGAATTGGTTTTCAATTTTCGTTAAGAATTTCAATTGATGAAGCTCACTTACAAGCGACTCTTATCATAATAATTGTTGATAGGTGATGTATGTTAAACAGACCATATCGTTATATGAAGAGCGTCATATAAAGTTATGTAAGAAGGCAATTGATTTTTTTAACGTTTTGAAACATCATCCTTATGTAACTTAATAATTAGCGTCATTGAGAATTTATTCATTCCAAGTCGAATAATTCTGGTTATGGCGAACGTGATTATAATTTCAATTACACTCAATTTTCATGTGAGCTTTGCTCATTATTGTTACATTGAATCGTCTATTTTTATTATAATAGGATTTTTTATGCATCATTTCAATTGAAAAGGAATTGATGAATTATTACAATGTTGTTTTGTTATTTGTAGATAGATTGATAAACTTCTCTCATACAATCAAAACTTATTCATGTTCATACTTCTCCGAATAAAACTTCATCATTTTTCTCACTAGTTTGCTGAATGATATTTCGTTTCTTTAATTGCTTTTCAGTATGGAATTTGTAATTTTTTGGAGTTAGGAAAGCGATTGGCTTCATGGTCGTGTTGATAAGCTATTAATTAGATAAGTAGTTAAGTTGTCTGCCTGTTATTCCCATTGTAAGGGTGACCACTTAGAGGCTGAGTTCTCTAAGTATCATTTATGAATTAAAAAAACGCTTCCCCGTCGTTGGGAACCCACTCAGCTGCAGGTCTGCTCATCTCTCATCATCATCTGTCTCATTTTCACCGCACAAGCCTGGAGCTCATGTGTGCATCACACTCAGAAAAAAATTAAGTTTGCCTTTCAATTGGCTTTAGTTTGTATAAAAGCTACCTACCACAACTCTAAGTTTGGCTTGAACAAACAGAATTTGTAGGGTGATTATTGGAAAATGGAATTGAAAAGAAGGCTTCTTATTGTAGGGGTAGCCTAACTTTTCCATAGCAATAAACTATAAGTTTTTGAATAAATATCTTCTTGCTAACTAATGATATCTTCAATGCCTGCAAAATGTTTAGTCCCTTCTTACCCTTCCTGAACTCCAAGGACGCAGTTTTCTTCTATTTAATCGAATAAATAGATATATATCTATTATCAATAATAATAATTTGAATTTATTATTGTTTTATACTCCGTATGAGGTGTGTTACATAGACCCTTTCAAAAACCTCATCATAGCCTACTACTGGTATTATTATAATTCGAACAAATAGGCCACTCACGTAATCACGATTTAATAATGCAACTGGTTTACATCAATCGGATAACCTCAATTCTGAGACAGAGGGCAACTATCAACTATCACTGCGCATGCGCTCACTACTTGCGATTACTGGCGCATAAATACGCTAGTAAGATCCACATCAATCTGTCAGTATTTCTTATGAATGACACTACATTCAAACTACGCTGCCTGGTGAAATGAATTCGACAACAGCGCTACTAGCGGAGCGTTCACGCGTCAAGCCGCTAAATAATAATATTTATGTAACAGTGTTCATTGTGTAAGCAGGGCAATTGGCAAATGGATGGTAGACTGTTCTTGTGCTAATTCAGTTACGTTGTTTTTGCAACCGGCTTATTTAGTCTGATTTTCATAATGCCTGCGCGGTCGCCTGCTGCCTATCTATGGTGGCAATGGCAACTACTCCCACTCGTGTTGCTCAACTTGCTCAATGAATTCAGAGCAACTGCTGTCTGTCTGTGGTGGATTTGCTGTATCGGTTACTACTTTTCAAACATGATCGAAGAGATTGAGTAACATGAGGTTACTTGGTTGAGGTTACTGAGGTTGATTGGTATGGAAGATTGATTCATTATATGCCTTTATTAGAGCGGAGTTAGGACTCCAGGTCCTCTCTGCCACACAACCCTGATGAGAGATAATTAAATATTGTACGAATCTCAGCAATACGATACTTAGATTTGTACAAGAAGAGAATCAATTTTACTGCATTATATACAAGTGCGCAACCAACACAGCAATAATAACCAATATGTTCACCAATGTTCGTAGAAGACAGCCACCCTGAAAAGACGATATACAAGTGGAAATAATCAACTAACCTGAGGAGATGTTTGTTGGAAGAGAGATATGTTGCTGAGGGCCCCATTTAAAGGCCAACTATTTATACTCAATGTACTCTGATCACCGATGGTGTGTGTAGCAGGTCATCTCTTATAGAATATTATTGATAGTTCAATACAGAATACATTTTATTTTTATTTTAGTAGAAGATCTCTGACTGCATATTTGATTAGAACAGGGCCTTCAGATTTGTACCAGTAGGAAAGAAATCTATGGCATTATCCTATAGGCAACGAGATATAACATGAGCCTCAACCCTTTGAACTGCGAAAGAGTGGCTGGCGTGGAAGGAGTGGGAGTTTAAATGTGTAATATCAAGACAATTCTGAAAAAATTGGAATTTAGCTGATTGGATTCTTCAAATACCTTACTTTAGAGAAACAATCGTGAACCTTGAGTATTCTTAATTTAGTCATAAGAATAACAATGATTATTCTGAAGATCTAAATAATTGTATTCCTGATCGCACATAAAAAATAAAATGTTGATCAGAGGTTAATTTCTGAGCGGCGATTGTGCAACCGGTTGAAAGAGAGCATGAATGGGAAGTCTCCTGTTTGACACAGTTTCTGTTCTTTGTTTTTAGAGCGGTGGAACAAGGAAAGGTCACTCACTATACGAGTCCATTTAACACATATGAAATTGAGCTCCATTCAACAAAACCTCAGTTTTTTGCACAATTAAAGATATTTTTTCCCAAAGATCGGTTGAAGACAGTAGGACTTGTGGCTTTCAGAAGAAATAAGTTTTATTGTAATAACAGGAACTGATATCATAATTTCCTGAATAAAGAATATGAAATATTTTAATTACACTGTTATCACACACTAATACTGATATTGTAGAGAACTTATATCCATGAATAATTCTGAATCTCATTCCATAATACAAAATTATTGTAATACATATTCCACTGTTCGATGTAATGTACACCCTTTTAATGGCATAGTCGAAGCTGCTGGCATCTTCTTGAACTCTATAGTCACATTTTCCAGTTCAATTGATTTTCTTTTTGTTTTAAGCATAACTCATGATTTGACTGTGTTGATGATATTGATTTACAAACACAGTCACTTCACATGGATCAGTTGATTCCAGTTGAGTGGCTCAATTCACTTCACAATGTCGGTTACTATTGACGTGATTTTGGGGACATATGAGCTCTAAAGGAAATTATTTTCGAACAGAAGTTTCAGAATATTTTTTTGACAACTACACAATTCAAATCTTGGTGATTCAAATGTATGAGCTGTAACAATCATTTTTAATCTTTTAAATCAGCAAAATGAATTGATAAATAATTCAGGACCTGACATTTGACATATCACATCTTCATTGTAGCTTAGTGACTGTATCTTGCTTCTGTTGTAGCCATCCGTATTCAGCGCCTATATCAGGCATATTATCTCAAATTATCCGACCACCAGCAAGAAAAAACTCTGAAATTAACAACTAAATCAAACGTGTAATGAGTTGATTCATTTGTGTATGAAACTGGCAAACAACTCCTTTGTTTCATAACGTAATTTCGAGAGCGGATTTATCAAAGTTGCGTAAGTCACTCATGGCATCGTTCATGTTTTTTTTAGTGAAGCGGGAGACAACTGAACTTCGATTCTAGTAAGTTGCACTTTCATTCATAAGTTGCACAGTCCAACACCATAAACCATTACCTTTACATATTACATAATTTCTTGACTCCTTTTGTCTGATTATGTAGTCTACACAGTCTCCAACACTCGTAAAGATACCTTGCTTAACTCGCAGCTTTACATAACAAACAGTATAATGCCTGGGACGACCAGCTTTATTCGATAAAACTTGGATTGAACTCATATTACCAACAAAACGACTACGTAATTCCTTAATTATAGGTTACAGCGGTGTAAATGTAGAGTAGGCTATGTTGTTTGAGCAATCATAACACGATTTTTTCTCCAAGTGAAAAAAATATTATGCTTATCGTTTATGATAATATACACCATGACATGTATAAATATAAATAATTACACACTTTCATCCATTATACAAAATCGAACACCATGTAAGCTATTCTATTTCTAATCACTTACAGCAGTATCATATTTATCATATTGTTAAAATAATAAAAAATGTTGTCATAATTATAATAGTTGTCAGGTTCTATTGACAAACTTGTTTCAAACAAGTTTTGAATTAATTCGTTAGTACCCATCCCTCTTTTGTTTTATTTTGAATGTCATTCAAACTGATGATCTTCTTCAACCAATAGGCCTATTTTGACCTATGTTGACCATGAATAAATATTGTACCTATTCCATACAAAACATGCGAAATGTATTTTGACTTCATCGCTAACAAAGAGAGTTTAGTAAGAAAATTTTACCAATCGCAAACTAATCAATGTGAAACCAACGAGTTCTTGTCAAAACTGTAGTCAAAGAGTGTTCAATAAGAGAGATTTAAGCAAATTACATGTCCAAATGATAAGAGAGCAGTAATATTGTTGTCATGCCGAAAGACAGCCAATGGGAGTCGTCATGAGACGATTTCACAAATAGGAAGGATATCAGCCAATCACAAACTATCCAATGGGGAGGCAGCAATTTGGTAGTAATGGTGACTGCCAATGGGAGTTGAGTACAGGAATCTAACCAATCACCAATCACAAGCTAACCAATGAAAGAGCAGAGATGTTTCGTGAAAGCAACAGCTGAAGGGAGTCACAAGCTTTCAACTCGAACACTGTATTGTATAAATATTATTTGTAATCATATTATTTGAGTCTTGATAGAATCTTATCCATGATACAAGAATAGCAGATGAATAAACATATCAATAACTTGAAATCCTCAGCCTCTCACTGATGAGCTATTAAAATAAAATAATTTAAATTAGTTTATAAGCCAGTAGATATTGTAACTTACAGAAATAAATAACTATAATCTAATCAACCTTGAGGAGATCAAATAATAATAATATAATGAAAAACCAGCATCGTGGACGAATGAATAGAAAACAGATCATTATAACTGTTTCTTCGAATTGACCAACTTGTAAAATTCAAAACCATACTATAAAGAAGAATATTGAACCCTCATTTCCACAAGCATTTTCATTTTTATTACAAGATTAGAGTAATGGTATCAATAGCAACTTTTGTAGAATGACAATATAACTTGAAATTATTATGACGAACTGAAGTTATCCTATAATACTTGTTGTGCCCCATCCTTTTCTCTATGCACTGGTTTTTTGATGAATGAGCCAATATTGTTATACAGTAACTTTTTATCAAATCATCGAATGTAGTGTCGTTATTAATCCTAATCTCACATTATTTTTCCATTTCAATTAAATCATTCTATCAATTAAATTTAATTGGGCTAAACAATAGCTCTAGTTTTTCTGTTTTAGAATGAGTAATAAATTCTCTGAATTCTCTATATCAACTCATAAGGATGTTGAGATTTTTGGCACGCATTCTCTGGATGATTTCATGTAGTTTTGTAATCCATATTTCTATTGAACTATTAGAAAGAATGAATGAATTGAAACTTCTGTAATAGAATTACATATTATTATAACATATATTATAATGTTATAAACTTTTGATGGGCTTCAATATGGAATCAGACATTGTAGCACAGGAAAGAGATGTCTCAAAAATAAAGGGGATTACAAAGAAAGAAATGATAAGCAGAAATACTGCGGTAGGATCATAAGGAGATGGAGAATTGAGAGGATTAAAAGGAGCGGAAGGATTAAAAGACCAAAAGGATTTCAGAAACACCTCCAGAAGGGGAAAAACACACTTAGTTTACTGTTTCAGATGCTATTTTTTAACTTGGAAATACGTAATCCGGAAAAGGTTTTTAATAATTGCGAACCAACATTCCTACAGTATTATTTACAACATTGTGATCTTGCCTCTCGTAATTCACATTAAAATATTAGTATCAAAGAGTTACATTATAATTAGTATAGAATACAATCAGTTCAATAACGATTGCAATGGAAATACAATAAATTATTTACAAAATTTAATTGTAATAATTAAAGTCCGTCGATTTCATGAAAATAGCTCCAGGATTATAATCGTATCTCATATGACTTTCATCAAAATCAAATATCAAACCTGTTAGAGAGTTATATGAGTTCAAATCTATAAGGTACAATTTTCATGGTCTTTGAATTGAAAAAAATGTGCGTGAAACATGATTTTCCCTTCAATAGAGAACCAATCGAAGTCAGTTACAGGACTCGTAGGGTAATTAGTTCAGTTAGAATCAAAGGAATATGAAGGGCAGAGCAAATAAAGATTGGAGAGCAAAGGATTTAAAGAACAAAAGGATTATGATGAGTGGGAGGACTGAGAAAGAAAGGATGATTATGACAAAGATGGGACAAGGTGACCGACCTTTACATAACCATGACTATAGTGAGATTCTCTTTTGGCAGCATTCCTCCATAAATGATTCTCATTCAACCAATGCTGACAGCTTGAAATGAATCTCACTATAGCTTTGTACAGCTGTTGAGTACTGGCACTATCCACCAATCAGGTGACTTCCCTCCACGTTAACGTTGCTCTCTCAATGTATCATACATCGCTTTGTTCTTCCGTTGCACGTCGCTGCGTTCAGTGTCAATTACATATGATACGGTATCAGTTACATATGATACGGACAAAAGTTGAGCAACTTGTGGTTTACCAAAGAATGGGTACTCGCAAGTGTGAAGAGTAAAGTGAAGGTTACAGAGAGTGAAGAAAGAAGAGTGAGTTCAGTTGGTATACTGTACTTTAATATCAATATAGAGTTTCAGGGCTGTAATGAGACTCAATAGACATGAGTATGAATGAAAAGAATAAACGAATGTTTGCGTTATAAATGATTTTCGAAGTTTTCCCAATTCAGAAAGCTTTTCATAACAGTCGACTGACTTTAAAAATATCAGAAGAGACAGTAAACAGTTTGAGAAACGTAATTAGACACGAATAAGTCCCTACTCGTAGAAATTAGTCGAAGAAGACGATCACGAAGTGTTGATGCCACGGTAAGCTACGGTTGATGCCACAAGAGCCAATGAAAAAACGGTTGATATTTTCAGTCATTAACATGGTTAAATTAAGTCATTCTATTAAATTTAATATACGTACGTGTAACGGAGGAACGTATCTATTATTTAACGTTTGTATAATCGGCTGGCAAAATAGACACAAGGACAAAAAAAGAGAAAAGCAAAAATGATGTTAGCGTTTTCAAACATCTATTAGCAAATTCAAAAGCAATTAGACTATGAATTGGAATTTATTATTCATGATATAGTCTAGTGTAGGTAGTGCAAAAATCTTCTTATCCGATTCTATCTAGGAACAGCTAAAACTAGTCATTTCTAAACAGCCTACCAGCTGCGTGAAGAAGTTGGCATTGAATGAATTTAATTTTGGACATGACTGCAAGCACATTGAAATGACGTGAATTGGAGCAATTAGCTCGTGGTAATAAAGTGTAGTAGATGGATGGATAATCGCCAGTAACTTATCCGCCCACTTCTCCTTCTTCTTCTTCTTCTTCTTCTTCTCTTCTTCTTCTTCTTCTTCTTCTTCTTCTTCTTCTTCTTCTTCTTCTTCATCCTCTTCTTCTTCTTATCTATCCTCCACTTTTTCTCTCCGAAATGCAACCAAGAAGAGTTGCGGTTTTAGACCTCAAGTGAACCAAAGAACCTGTTCCGCCGCAGTACCTATATAGAATATATCTCAAAACCTCCAAACTTGCCTACTACTATACTGTTAGAGTGTTACTGGTTTTCGTTCATTCTGAGATTTGATATTGGAAGGTATACGTTTATTGAAACAACTGGAGAAAAAAAACAAAGCCAGAAAATAGTAAGAAAAAACTCAACCTAATATTTGTGATGGCTTAAACTTTTTTCATAGCTGATGCAATATAATGAGATGCCATTGGCTCTGTGGAATGTTGTTTACAGTGAATAATTGACTTGTACTGGCGCTGCCTACTGTTGGAATTCGTAACTTGTCTACCTGTGAAAGATACATTTAATAATAATCATGTCTCCACACCCTGTCATTGTGGAGGATGATAACTTATGAAACAAGTTGCTTCTATTAGTAAAGTATAATCTCTGCAATAATATTAAATATTCTCTATTTTCTACAAAAGTAGCCTATAATTCTATCAAAAATTCAATCAATCTATGTAATAATGGAATCCGCAACATTATAAAGACTGGTCTCCTGATCATCCCAGAGTCACCGTTATACTTTTATAAAATTTCATACACATTTTAACTTTCATGCTCAGTTATTGATCCTTAGATTACTTGAGTTTCAAATGTATTAGAATGAGAAAAAATTATTTACGATAAAATATGATCTCTGGAATGTCTGAACAGAAGTTTGACAGATTGCTGTCTATCTTCCGGATTGTTTGTTCATTTTTGCCTCAAGCATCTCTTCTCACTAATTTGTTAATTACTCTCAGCTATTGACAAATCTCAAAAAAAATATTATTCTGTCATTGGTCTACAGTATCTCAACTAAGCTATGAAGATTTTTGAGTCTAAACCTATAAACGTGTATTTGTTTAAAATATAAAGAAAATAAAAATCTCAGTAGCCTTTTTTTGAAATATTTCATCACAACAAAATACACGTTTTGTATATTGTTGTGATAAAATATTTCAAAAAAAGGGTACTGAGATTTTTATTTTCTTTATATTTATATTACAAGTAGCCCTATACAGAAAAGAGATAAAAATATGGTGTATTTGTTTATACAAAATGAAGCACATTCCATTCATCTTACACATTGTTTCATAACCAGCAGTTCTTAGAATACCACTCTATTTCTTCCAACTTATTATAAATAATTTTTATGATATTCTATTTCTTCTGATATACATGTATCTTCTGCTCGGGGTAACCCTAATTGATATAGTATTTCCTCGATCAATCAATGACTGACATTTATACTTACAATTCTTCATCAATGTCTCTAATATAATAAATAGATATCATCTTCACAAATCATTATTTTTTTCGACTACAAAAAATGTAAAATATTTTAATATTTATTCATAAAAGGAAAGAGAAATTCCTATCCTCATCCTATTTGATTATACCAATGAGGATAACACTTTGTTAATGAAAACCTTGAACGTCAATGACCAGGTTCAGCAGCTGGAGAGAAGGAGAAGAAGAATAGAACTCTTGATTCTTGCTCGTTTTTTGGCTGCGTTGGTCGAGCGAAACATCCAGCTCTTATCATCTATGCTATGTTGAAACACTGTTTCTCTCACTCGCACACACACCCACCCACACTCATTGCCTCTCACTCACTCTCTCACGCGCATGGTCTGTTGGCTTTTGGTGGTGTGGCTCATTGTTCAATTTGAAGCCGGCTGGTTACGTAACAGCGCATATCCTGCTATAGCCACACATCTACAGATATAACGCAATGTAACCTGCCATTCTATAGCTAGACAACTATAGGTATACTGGGTGTAATTCCGCCAGCTTCTATATACATTGTCAGCAACAGGCTAGCAAGGGCCTAGCGTGTGTTGTTGAATATTGGTAGCTCAGTTCGTGCCTTCTAAATTGCTCAACAGCAAAATTGTTCTGCCATTTGGATTTTTTTCAGTCTGCGAAGATGCAATTTAAAGGTTCTGCCATATTTTATTTTCACATAGATATATTTTCTCAGTGACGGATTCAGGATAGAGAGTTCCCCTTAGATATTCAATTTACACCTGATATAAGGTGTTGCTCGTGAACTTCAAGAGTCTGCATTATCCTTGACTCAATCCAGGATCTGGCACTTTATTTTAAATTCTTGCTTCATTTCCTTACAAGTGCAATCGGATTATCTAAGATTGAAAGAAATACAGGAATAAGCCCAAGCTGTGAGTAGATTTGTTAAATAGAATCATCATTCTACTGAAATTTCTGATAATGTTTTCAACAAACTCATGAAAAAATACACAAATCCATCTCAATATTGAAACCATGTAACAAGCCTAGAGTAAAAATCAGAAGACATCAAAGAGAATAATTCCACAGAAGGTGTCACTTATGCACTCGAAATCCTCTAGATTTGAACTACAGGATCTCATTGACAGTTTAACTATTATCAAATCCTCTTTGATGTATCATTTGTTTATACTTGGGTGTCTGCGGAATCTCTCGATAGCAAAAAGTTTCATCCATCTGTATTACACAATCTAACCTTCGAAATTTCATAACTGAATTCAATTCATCTATATTATCCATTTTGAAACCTTCAAAAAGCTGTTTATTCAGCGCAATTTCAAGAACTAGACTTGATTTAGTGCCACCAAAGGTAGTATATATAACCTTGGAGAAATCATCTTTACGTAATCCTGAAATATTGTTTTTCTTGAAAAATTGGTTTGCTATTACCGCATCGCACTTGTAGCGTTCAAACTTCAAAAATGGATTTTGTTGAGTAATAAAATGGACGTAAGATAAATGGGGGTGATATTTTTTACTGTTTACTGACCACATACGAACGGTGGAGATAGAAACAAGAGGCAGCGTATAACAGATTTGTATAAATTTGTAATATTTGTACCAGGAAAAGGCAGCTCTCTCTAAAGCATAAGTCATGAAAAATGAGGATCGTGTTCACTTGGTTCAAACACATAACATCACGATAAACATCGTCTTGGATAAGAGAATGCTTCAAAAATAAATATTTTCAATGCATTGAATGATTCATGGGGAAAATAAGAAATGTAACCCATATTATTCCAACATAAACATTACAGTCAACAATGATAGGTGACAGACTACCTGTTCTGATATTTTTATTTCCATGACGTGTGGCGTAACATTATGGTTGTAACAATATGGAATTTGATTTATGGTTTGTTTATAACGTACAGTCGTCAACGTATTCCAAATAATGTGGATGTTCTAATCATAGCTGTGATATGTATCCAATGTGTAACGTAAAAGTATTCTTGAAAGTATTTATTCTCACCAAAAAAATTGAGCAGTAATACCAGCAGTTTTCCAGTTTTTTCTAGCTTCAGTAAATGTTTCAATATTTTGCTTTTTCTACTGTTTCTCCTTTTTCTCATTTTTCCCTTTGTTATTCTCCTCCTTGAACTCTACAAACTTTCTTCTTTTACTTCTTCACCTCTTTATTTTTCGTCCCAACATTGGTTTGCATTTTAATAAAATATATGCTTTTGTGATCCTTCTTATGGGAAACTTTTTCCCATTTTTCAAGCATATCTCTTTTTTGAGCAATAGCACCTGTGTTCTCAACATGTGGAATAAATTTTCAACCCCAATTTTTCATGATTTCATGGATCAGAGTCAGACTCTAATGTACTGCATATTGAACTAACAATCACAATTTTTCACATTATTATAACAGCCTGCAATTCATTTTCACCAGTCAGTATACTGACAGTTGTATACGTCCTACAATATATCTTAGTTTGACAGTCTTATGTCACAAAATGTGACCAAGTAGATCTAAATATCGTCAAGTGTCATGTTTTTGTAATTATTCATTGTCAGATCCTTTTCTTGACAAGTTATTTGAATCCAAGACATCTTGATTCTACAGGAGTTTATCATTGAAGATACCCCTTTGAATAAATGCATAACTTCCTGGAGGTAGTATCAACGTGATCCATTTTTGTGTAATGGAGTAATTTGTAAAACATTTCCAAGCACCAAGCCCTTCCAATCATCCCATCACTTTTTCCTTATGTAATCTGATTTTCCATTTTCTACTTCCTTACTTGGTAACCTTCACACAAGGAATAATTCTGGAACATGTTCCAGTATCCTTTAAAAATCATGTTTTATAATCATATCTCATTAATTTTCCAAATATTTTGCTACAGAGAATAAAACTTTTCATTTCAAATACAGTAATATTAGAATACAGAAGGTGAGAAGAATTTTGATCAATATTTTCAATATGCAGAATACACCAAATTTTCTATCAGTTCGAATGCGTTTTTATGATAAGGAGTTTACAGAAATACAAGAATAACTTCTATGCTAAATAGTTAGGAAATTGGATAGGGAACTAAATTTGATAATAGGATAAATACCCGAAACTGGTTTTGTCGTCAAATGAAATAGAAGGGTACTAGTGTATTATTATAATAAAACTATCAAAAAGATTAAATAAATGAAAGATCAAAATTAATTATTCAAGTAATCTTCTATTGAAATTAATTGTTATTTCAGATAGAAATCTACTGATATAAGTTGGGTTTGGTTTATGATGATTAATGAGAAGAACAATTTTTTATCTCAATCACAATAATATTATTTATATATTTCCAGTCATAGTCAATCCAGATCTCTGGTCAAGACTAATGTGAGAAGAATGAAGTGTATTACCATATCAAGACTAACACTACAATTTACAAGACTGGTTAAGGAAGTCAGTAAAATCTTCCAATTTCGACGATGATGTATTAAATCATCACTTTTTTAAAGTTACATTAGAATTAATGGAAACTTTCCGATATCTGGATAGTAAGGCATATGTAGAAGGATATTTTTCTATATAGTCATTAGTTTCCAAGTCTAGAATAATGATGGATCTATTTGAACATCAATGTTCATGAGTCATGCTACTATACAATACTCTGGTACAATGAACTATTGTCCTAGAGCACCTGAACAAAGAAGCTCCAACCAGTCTCTGAGTATGAATAATTACTGCTCGTTGAGACTATAGTTTTCTATGGATATGCAAGCAACACTCTCATGAAAAAACGTAATTATGAGACAACAAATGATCTTAAAATTGTTGTCATTTTGTCATTACCACAATAATAGTTTCGTGCCATTGAACTCAAATTCCTTCATTACATTTTCTACATTTAAAATATTTAAACAGGGATTTGTAAGAAGTTAACCTTCAAATAACCGGAAAAAACTATTCTGTAAAGAGTTTTATCAACTCCAATTTGCAACATAGGAGCGACTCAATACTACTGTATTCCTAACTTCTCAGTAACAAATTTTCTACTATTTCTTGTTTGAAGAATTTTCATTTAAAGAAATATATTACTAAGCAGCATCTGTTTTTGACTGTTACTAGAAGTTGAAAACACTTTGAAACTTCTTCATATTGGTATGAGATTGTAATCTGATATTTCAGATCAAGTATTCTGCATTATGCGCATACAACAACTTGAACATCGATTCCAACTTGCAACTAAAAAACTTGCAGTCATTTTTCTCAATTGAAAAAAAAATTTTTAATACTATAATTGAAATAATGCCTATAGTTTATTTAGTGAAAATAAATTCTTTCACAAATTATTTCAAGTTGAGATCAATAGTTTTGACATTCCATCTTTTCCTTTGATTGTTCATATTTATTGAATCATGTTGAGCTCGTTTTATAGTTGGAATATATAACATAACGCTGCTATTCAATTTAACGTTGCTATTCAATTTACTATTCGATTCCTGTGGGTGAAGTCCTGCTGTTCAGAAAAACTTGAGTACTTAATACTTGGAGATTTATTTAAAACTTTAAAAAATATTCATTGACTTTATTGGCGAGTTTTTTGACAAGGGTTTCAATCTATAGCTCATAATATTATAAACTATAGCTCAATCTATGATTCATTATTCGATTCCTGTGATCCTGCTGCTCTGAAAACTTGAGAACTCAAAATTAAAACAAAATTCAAAACTTTGAAAATTATTCATTGATTCCATTGGCTAGTAATTGAAGAAGGGTCAATTACATGTTAACACATGTCTGTCTTCTTATCTAGTCGCAAAATCCTCAATGTTATTTCCCATTTGTGGAACGTAAAAACCAATGATTATTGTTTCGCCAAAGGCTCATTTTGTTATTATCCATCTGGCAAGTCCAGTTCCTGCTGGATTCATTTTGTCAAAATTCTAGGCAGGCCTATATTCAAGGTCAACAACGTTGCAAGGAAAGTTGGAGCTCATTTAGCAGCAGCGTTCACTGCTTGGTGCTAGTAAAGACTGACTGACTGAAATCTACGATGCAGGAACTTCTATACTGGAGAATTAGAATAGTTTGAAACTAGTACCGTATAATGGAATTAGAAACAAGTATAGGATGACGTTGATCGATCGAGTATTCTGATTGGATTCAATTTGGACTTAATTCTATACTATTATATCATGAATGGAGAACGTGTGTTTCGTATGAAGATTGGATCAAGTTGTCTAACAACATGTTTTTTCTCTAAATAAACAGGAGTGAATGAAACGCAAGAACAATGAGGGGAGCTAGGAAGATTTTCATCCACATATTGCATTGAACGCAAAATAGTTCAGAACTTCCATCAAGTATTCAATTTAACATTGACAACTATTTTCGATTCGACTAGATATCAGAGTTGATAATCTCTACCTCCATCCCTTCATGATTGAACAATTTCATACCCCAAAAACCTTTCCCATGTTCACGATTCTTCAAAAAATCCCAAAACATTTTTCAGAGAGCCCACTGCATTTCAAGGTCCGAACTCAAAACAAATTCTCTCAGGATTTGACATTTATTTTTTCATAATGAGGACCATGCGCACATGATGTTGGAGAGAGTTCAATTATTATCCCTCTTTTGAAGCGTGATTCTAGCCAACTTGAATAATTAGAACTCTTCACTAATAGAAGAAGAATCAAATGTATCATGGATCATGAAACTTTCATTAAGGTTCAAAGCATCCATTGTATTTTTTGTGGAATCGATGTAATACAATAGGGAACAAGAAAAAACATATTTATTTTTTTCTGAAACCCATCTGATCCTGAAAAATTGAAACTTTTCCGCTAATCACCACCAATTTTCGCTGTAGGCGCGAATTAATCTCTCTCCTCTAATTACAGTCGTGATTAGAGTCGATAATGAGCGTCGGTGTCGCTTTTTCTCAAGACTTTTACCTTGATTTCTACAGCAAAACGAATTGTTTCAGACGTAGAGAGTCTGAGGTCACTAACACTGTTATCATCGAGGTAATGATGAATGGGATTGCGGTGAGAGTGCAGTGAAAACGTTCAATGCTTTCTCTGTACAGGAGGGGCAGGAGTAGGAGGAGGGGGGAGGATGGAGAACTAAACTCTCTTCGCGCTGAAAAACGCGCGTACCCATTTGAATAGGGAAAAAACTAGGCCGTCGCGTTGCAGAAAGAGTTTGGTGAAAATGGGGTCAAGTGTACCGATGCACACTGTTGCGGACCTTCGCTACTTTCTCTCTGTCTCTCTTCCATTCCACGACTCTCTCCTTCTTCTTCGTGTTGTCAGTCGTAGTTTTCTTTGTAAAGGTCAATGACACCGCGAAGTGAAGCTCCTCCAAGAGTACGATGGCCCCAGTTAAGAAAATGGCAAATTGAACTTGTTTCGTATTGTTGATGGTGCTGCTTTCTTCTTTTTTCTTCTACTTCTCCTTGGTTCTTCTCCGCCATATTCTTCGTATTCCTTTTTCTCTTCCTGCATATTTCTTCTCAATCATATTTTTCTCACCTTTTGTCTTCTCTTCCTGCTTTTTCTCCTCCTCCTACTTTCCTCTCCAACCTCCTTCACTCCTCCTCTCATATCATTTGTTACTCCACTTCCTCATTCTCTACTTTTCTTCTTATAATCCTCTCATTATTTTTCTCCATCATTCTGCTGCTCGTCACCTTTTTTCAATATTCCTCTTTCCCCTCGTCCTCTAATTTGATTTTTCACATTTATTCTCTTCCTTTAATATTATTAACCGTACTTTTACTTTAACCTTTTACTCCTTGTCACTTGTTTATCTCAATTTTCCTCTTTAGTCCTCGTCCTTCACCACTTTCAGTTATCTATTCTTTCTACCTTAATATATGTCTTTTGATTTTTCTCTTATCCCTTTCATCCTTCTACATTTCCTCATTATGTTCTCTGTGTTCCTTTCCCTCTCCTTCTCATCTTCCTTCTCCACCTCCTTATGACTTCTTCATACTCTACTCATAATCCTCTATACCAGTGACTGATGAGATTTTCACTTTGGAGAAATCTCCATTGTCTTCGCTAAATCTCGCCCTGATTCATTTTGTCAATTCTTTCCCACTCTACAAAACCTTGATCTATTTCTTGTAGTTCAGGAAACTACTTTCTATGCCTTTGGATTTAGAAAGTGTTATTCGTGCTCCAGTTTGGATAGGTCTAACCCAATTTTGGTGATCGTCTACAACTCTTCAGTCTCAATCATCTGTCTACTAACAATGCACTTAGAATCAAGAATCACTTTCTTAAAAACATTCAAGTATTTAATATTTTTTGAGAAGTTTTGGGATGCATTTCAAGATCTCTCCCCAATAGAACATTTTGAGAACCTATTATTGACTTGAGATCAATTTACAGACACCTTCCATGGAGTTAAGAGGGAAAATATTTGTTAAACAATGTGTCAAGGTCAAGGGTACTTACTGCAGAATGTAGCGAAATGATTCGAAGATATTCCAATGAATCTAAAATTCATTTGAAAATATAGAAACCTACTTATCCTTTGTCCTGAACCTAATAACGATAGGAATTCTAAGGCTTGGCCAGAGTTTGCTCTTCAGCTGTAATAAAGAATAATGTCCAGGCTACAGCTACATGACAACCTTGATTAGTTTCTGAGTTCAACCTTCAATTCTTCCTCTGTCTCATTTTGTAATGCTTTTATCTTCTTTTATCGTCTTTCTTCTGCTAAGAACACCCTAATGAGAAGTCATATTAAGAAGAATTCAGAATGACAAGTAACTATTAAATTTTTTGAAAGTAAGAAAACAACGTATCATTGGAATAATCTTTTTCTCAGAAGACATTTTTGGAGATGTACGAGTTGAAAATGGATTTCTAACATTACAATTAGTATGACAACCATAAATTTAGAGGTTTTCATGCTTAGTCACGCCCTCTTCTTCCAGTTGAACAAATTATCAAAACGCCCGAAAAAGTATGTAATTTTCAATTATAAGAGTGGACTGGATATAATCGAAAACAAACTGAATGCAAAATGAGATGAAAAAATGATCAATATTCCGAAACCAGTTCCAGCTCCCGACCAAACAGATATTGAGCTATTTGAATTGAGGTTATTAGCCTTTCACATTTGAAAGGTTGATTTTTGTTCCAAAAATGACCAAAAAGTAATCAAATTTTTGGTGAGATTAGATTCGATTTGCTTTTATGGAACGGCAAATCCATGTAAATTTCTTAATAGAGAAACTCGAACCGTTTTTCCACAGGTAAGATTACACCGCAGGATTCTTGGGATTGTGCGTGAATTAATAGTGAAGAAAAAAGTTGTTGAAGAAGTTAGAATTGAAATTGGAAACTTGCGGTCAGTGGCCAGAATCTAGTAACCACTAAACAATATAGTCATTAGACGTCGTCTTTGTTTACCAAATTTAATCACCAGGTTTTTTCCAGATAATAAAGAGCAGTCGAAATAGCTTCTATAATTAGTAGTAATTTACAAAAGAGCTTGAACTTTCGTTTTGTAAAAAGACGGAAAAATATTTTAGATCAATGAGTCGACAGGAAGATCTGAGGAATCACTCAATTAACATTAATTGGTGAGTTGGAATCTTCGAGATCTGTCCAGGTTCTTCTTTTTTCTTCTTTCTTCTCCTTGATTCAGGTAGTTCTTCAACGAAAGTAACGGTATTGCAAGTAACGTTTTGATTCTATGACTCTTGGGATTTCAATGTCCAATGTAAATTCAAAGTAAATCATGGGTGCATTTCGTTGCATCAATGTAAATTGCTCCTTCAGAAGACTGAAAAAGAACGTGAAAATTTTATATTTTCACTTCTAATAATAAAATTCTGAAATGGAAAAATTCTTTATTAGGCGGAGTTAGGACTTTCAAGTTCTCTTCTAATATCATGCATCAGAATTTAATCCACTGAATTGAAAATTGTAAAAAAACGAAAAATTCTAAAAAAGCGTACTGAATTAGAATGAGCTGACTTCTATATTGGAAGACACTCTTATCCAGGTAAGATATTACAATAATTAAATTAAATTACTTCAAAACATTAAGCAAGGCAGCTTCAAGCACAAGTAGTAATGCATGTCAATTGTTATGTTAAGTACTATACTTGTCATCAACATGCAGAGCACTTGTTCCAATTACATAAATTAACTTGGGCTGTTGGAATATCTAACTTGCATAATATTGCTCGAATTATTTCAATAGGTGGACTCTGGGTACCACCTATTTGATAAGTAGATTAACATTCACAATTGAATCGAACTCAATAGTTTTCCAACTAGAATCTATTTCTTCATAATATTAATTTTTTATAATTAGATTAACGTAACCAATCGTTATTCATGAAGAAGTTTCCAATAGAAACAGATAGGCCTAAATTTGTTTCAATAGATTGAATAGACTATCTTTTTATTTTTAATTGTATAATGATGCCCACATGAGCTTTTTGCTTGTGCATAGGTAATTGAGAGTGTGTTAGTGAATTGATGAAATGATCAAACGTCCAGCCCATCGGCGGGGGTCGAACCCACGAACGAGGTGGCGCTAGCAGACCGAGGCGCTCCTTACCAACCTGGCCGGCAAATCAATTTCAGAATTGATTTCATAAGTGATGTCTAAAACTCATATAAAATTTTCTTTTTTATTATCAATGCTTCTTCAAACCAACGAAAAAAGTACGATCATTGATTAACGCCCATTTCAAAATTGAAACCAATCCAATGAAATACTGCAGCCATTTTGTTATTGGCAGCCAATAGAAGGCGTTCAAGCTCTTGATGACAAGACCACTTCCTCAAATCCTATTGGTGATATCGATAGTACTGCAGTACTGCTCAAATCTCATATTATTAGTGACTATGTCAATTGTTATTGATAATATTGTTTTAAAATTTGTTCACACATTTTCTACTCCATTGTAATCTAACTATTTCAACTTAAGATAAATGTATTTTTCAAAAACACTGAACATAACTTCAATACCGCAATCAAATAATACTTGCAATTGAAATTTGTATTTATATTTTATTGAATTGGATAATATTAATAGCATTCATTGATGACTATTATGTATTTTATACCCAATGTATTAGTATTTCACATATTAACGGTTGATTTATGATTTAATCACTTAGTAGTAATTCCTTCAGTCACTTAACTTGTGTATGTAATATGTTATATTTCGATGTAAAACGTCTAGTTACAGTAGTTACAACACAATGACCCATAATAATTGAAATAGTTGTTACGTGGCTTTGAATATGCGCGCCTCTATAGAATAATCATTATGTAAACTATGTTTTCATATAAACGTCTGCTTAGTAGATGCTTATGAACCTAAATGTAACAGATAATGATGATAATGATTCCATTATGGTTATGTAATATTACAACCTCAGTAACCTTCATTAAAATTATTATTATTATTATTCGCGTTATTTGAATGGATTGAAGCAAGACATAACTTCAACACTATTCTGTTTTTCAATTTTGGCTTTATAAAAAAGTTTCTCATCCTGAGCGTGCATTTGCTAGTGTTATATTTTCAAAATTCTAGTGCAAGAAAGATCCCTGGTCAGAGGTCTCTTTTATTTCTACAAATCAATAAAAATGCTATTGAAAGGTTTAAATGTGCGGAAGAAGAGATAGTTTTCAGTTTCACTGCAATCTCGTGACGATGCTGGCGACATTATAGACTCATAAACACGTGTACATATCTCAGATATGTAACTTGGAATAATGTTTGAGAAGAAACTGGTAATTTTATGACACCAATTGTTATTATTTTTCTTGAACATTGGAACAGAGAGCATTATTATGCAAGGTAGAAGTTATCAATCGATAAGAGTTTTTTTTCTGTATTATTAAATGAAAAAGCGAGTAGATTGAGTAAGAGAGTAAGTTGTAAAAGCTTGGCGGTTGCGAATCTTCTTGACAGCTGAAGTGGCTATGGTGACCGACTTATATAATGACCTATTTGCTTGGAATTAAAAGTTGTAATCAGTTTATATAATGAGTTGATTGGCGTTTATTGAAGAACTTACCTCTGCTGACAGTTTTCAAGTCGAGTTGATGTTGATTGGTTTTGAATT
Source organism: Nilaparvata lugens (assembly GCF_014356525.2). Taxonomy (NCBI): domain Eukaryota; kingdom Metazoa; phylum Arthropoda; class Insecta; order Hemiptera; family Delphacidae; genus Nilaparvata; species Nilaparvata lugens. The sequence goes on from NC_052509.1 coordinate 49,165,576, forward strand.
TTTTACTGATGATACGATTATGAGAACATTATTTGAAATAATTATTAGACATAACGGCCAAAAGCATGCCGGAATTGGAATCATACCATTTCCAGTGGATTTCCACTTGAGGGCTAACGATTAGTGCAATCTATCTGGGAAAATGTTGAACTTCTTGATTTTATAAATAATGAGTGAAGAACTGTTCTGCTATGTTCAAATTGAATACTCGACGATTCCTGGCAAATTCTTTCTCATTCTGTTTGGCTTAGCCAAAATTTTTAGACGTCAGAGTGGAAAAGTGTGCAGGTAAATTCATTAAATACATTCTGCACAAAGTGTGCAGGTAAATGAGTGGAGGGCAAATTTCTTTCTCTATTTCTCACTATCTTGAGGTTGAGCTTAAGAGAGGATTCGATATTCCAAGATCTTCTCTTACTGAGCTAACTTTTTGCCACCTACACTCTTTTTGCAAGATCTTACTCTGTACTGTCTAGGTACTCTCTACTCTTTAACTAATTCTACCCTCATACTGTACGATACATTCTATACACCCTGCTTCACATCATACTTCCATCTGAATAATTTCTTCATACTTTCACGCTCTCTTCTACGCGAATTCGTTCTTTTACGCTTTGCCTCCATAATTCTTGCAAACAATCAGTTAGTTATTTCAAAAAATCAAGAAGTTTACTTCAATCATTTTCTTTGATAACACTCTCCCAAAAAATTTTCTACCTAAAATATTTGGAGCAAGATGATGGTTCGAAACACCTTAAATCTATCAACAATAGGGTTAGCCTTCAACAATAATTATACAATATAAATAGTGAGATTCACTATTATTGAGGAGCATTTGTGTTATTTAATTAGGAATACTGAGTTTGAAGTGAGTTTCACCATATCACTCCTGATACAATTATATAATATTCTCTTTTGAAACTCTATATTCACAGCCATAACACTACGCGCTTAGTACACTCTCAAGAATTCAAGTAGAAGTCAACAAGATTAATTGCAGAGGCCTGTGAAGCGGAGTGAGTTTCAATCAACATTCAATTCTTTTCCTTTTTTTTGAAGAAGCATCATTACAGTGCAATGACGATGATTGACGATTTCGATGATGATGATGGTGATGATTATTATGATTGTGTAGATGTTTTCGATGTTGATTACAACAAAGTGCAACAGAGTGATAGGGTGGGAGGAGGAGGGACAATTGCATAATGCATTACGAATAAAACGTCGGATGCTGGTTGCCTGGCCTCTGTGAAAGACGGCACGTGGATTTGTTAATCAAGGCCAAACTGATTTTCCTACCTTTTCAATCTGGGCTAATTCTAGTCACAAAGCGTGTAGTGTGATCATGTTTAATAGTAGATATCAATTACCTATTGAACGTTGCAGGTAGCATCAAATTTGGTAAGATATGTGACAGATTTTAGTGATTGAGTTCGTTGATGGTAGGATTATATTTTATATCTCGTCTCTATTGACAAATTGGAGATTTTTTCAACACAATACAATTCAGTTTGTTGATAGAGAGATGCTCAAGTTTCAGTTTTCACTACAAGAAGATTTTTTAAATTAAAAACCTGTGCAATCTATATATGAAAAATCATCTACTCTAGGAGATTGGCTCTAATTTTAGCAAGAGCCAAAATTAATATTGATCATTCAAGGGTTTCCAGCACCATTGTACAATTTATTACATAATAGTAAATCCGCACACTAGATCGAAGAAACATGCCGAGTTCGAGTAAGTTCTGTTCGTTCAAGTATTAGCTATCTATTCTGAATCTGATCAAAACGATGTGTTCAAAATCTATTATATTCATTGAAATTGGTCGATAATCTAAACATCTCTTTGAACCAGTTATCTATTTATTTTAGTTACATTTTCAGTTATTTATTTTTGAACCAGTGGTAATCAATGTGGTTTTTCACTTCATATGATTTAATAGTACAAGACAAAGGTGAAAATTAGCTCGTTTCAAGAAATTCGTTCAATTAGAAAGAATTGCGTTAAGTGGAGAGCATATTTTGAATCATATTGATTGAAGAGACCTAGAGATAAAATTGAAAATATTGGCGACACGGTAACAAAGATAAACGGATTTTTGTGGACATGTTGCCGTGATGCCCGGCAACAAAAATAGACCTATTGCCACGCGTACTTTCAACCTTATTGTTATAATATTATCACCATTATTTCCGACAAAGTAGTATTTTTCAACTATTCAGAAGTAAAAATCTCTTTATCTCGACTGGGATTAATAAATAATTTAATATTGTTGTACAGCAAACATTACATAACAATAATCGAATTCCCGACACATTTTCAGAATTTGTTCAAAGTATCATACAGTTGCTGATAGCTCGGCTGACTCTACTCACGGGTTAGATTATAACGTGATTCAATAAGAGCCTGAATAGAATAGATAACAGATTGATGAATACATAACATTATTCTTGACTTCTTTGGTGATAAGAATTACAAACCACGATATGTATGTCCTATTTCCCCGATAGTCTTTCAATATTCAGTGAGAAGCTGATTATTTTTTATTTATTTATCATAAATTATGACTGCTATTTCTTGAGTTTATCATTTCTTGCTAATCATTGATAGTTTGGAAATAGATGTGCCCGAATATCTTTCACGAAGAGATTGAGTTGTAAGGAGATTACTGTACCCCCATTAGATTTAAGCAGGGTCAGGAGTAGATTCAATAATAACAGATCGGAATTTTAGAATGATTTTTGCGAAGAAGGATTCCAAAAGGAGAATCTACATTTCCGAACCTCACAATAAAAATTCTTTTAAAACATCTATGGTATTACGATTTAGGTGACAATTCTTTGAAAATTTAGATTCTTTCCATTCTTTGAACGTCAAAACATTCCAAAAATCTTAATCATTCTGTTTACATCGAGCATGTCCCTTCGTATTTGTAAACATGGTTGTTTTGATGATTGGTATAGTTCGAACACAATTCTCCACAATACTCCGTAAAAGGTCACAATGTCGCAAAACCTTAGGATATAATACATTTTCGTAAACAATAATTATCAGCCCACACATTTCAGGCAGAATTATTTTGTATAGCTCATTCCTCTTGGCCATTTGGTTCATATGTCATTTTTATTTGTTGGCAAAGGTTGATTAAACGTTAAACTTCAGTCCCCACCTTAAAACTAGCATAGGTAGTTGTGATGACGTCATCAGGTTCAAGGTCATTCCGCTCGAGGATATAAAACAAGAAGTGAAGTCTTCCCCGAAATGTGAATAGCATTCTTGCCTCACTAGTTTTGTCTCTTGTACACTCATAAGGAAAATCGCGCTTGATTCTAAACTACTTCGACTCCCGACTATTATTGATGTAGTTTGTAGAATACGTAATGCGCATGCGCCCAGCTTGAGAATGTGTCCTATATAAATTTTGTACTAAGCGCGGTTAACGATTATATAAAAGTGTGTTGAAATAAATTGTTGCGTAGTATCGAGGTCGGAGGTTTGATTTTCGTAATAAAATAATGCTAGCGCCGTAACTGGAGGAATGGAGTGACACAATAGGGTAACTCAACAAAATGTAAAGATTTGGTCCTTGAGAAGATAGCACAATAGTCTAGAATTTGCGAGAAATTCCTTAATTTGGTTCTCCCTTACAAAATTTCTCAATCCGTTCAATTAAAATTAATTACATTTTTATATTGATGTTATTCTGCAATTTATTATGATTGTCATTTCTTACATAGAAAATTCATTCCCTAAGAGTGTGGGTATACAGCCTCTAAAATGGTCATGCTGGTCTGCTTCTATTTTCATATTTCATGTTATTTTTCAGTCAGTGTTGTAGAGTAGGCCCACTTCAGAATATCGGTTAGTCTCAAGAAGGTCGATCTTATTTATCATTGAAAAAGAAACCAAAACTATTTATGAACATGAATAAATTGATTCTTGGCCACTTATCTGACAAAAATCGTTTGTTTCCATAATTACGATACTCTTTGGTCAGGACACCATACAGCATACATACTCCAAAGAATTTGGGAATATAAGAGCAATTTCAAGGACCATTCCAGCTGAATTGAACTGTATTCCAGGCCAAAAATATGAAGTGTTAGAAAGGTATAAGAAGACTTCAAAATACTGTAGGTACTTGAAACTGCTTCCCAATAAGCCAATATTGAAATAATGATGGATAAAATCGTGGAAATGGCGATTTGATTTATAGTGAGATTTTTGGCAAATTTCACTTGTTAGTAGTTTCTTCTTGTTCATCTTCTCTAATTGCTTCGCAGGCGTATAGATAAACAAAATAATTAATGGATACTGTCATATTATCGTCATGTGGTTGCTCCTCACCACAGAGGAATCATACGTTTTAAATGGTATATCTTGATTCCATGTTTGGATAGAGAGCTAGATAGATTAAAATCCAGGGAATCAGTATACAATGCACTCATAATTCTTAATATAATACAATCTTATATCAATAAGCCTGATTTAATTCAACTCTCATGTGTCTGAACTCTCAAGAATAGAATTACAAAATTGGATGAATTTTTGAAGAAGGAGTAAGTTTTGTAGCCTTAATAAAAATGGATTACGACAAATATAGTTGTTGAGTAGGACATTGAGGTAATGATGAACATAAAGTTGGAACCTTTCACAATCAGAACAAACATACGGTTCTGGGAAATAGATTTTGACTAACTTAGTAACACTAAGGTAATGATGAAAAGGTAAGGATGAATAAGTACTGCAAACTGAATAAACAATGAAGGATGAATTTCATGAATAGAAATAAACAAATTTATAATCATGATGTTATAATACAGTGAGATATTAGATTCACTTCAAACTTCCAGCAAACATGCAACCAATAATAACAGATTAAAGTGAATCGCACAGGAATAGTAATCGACTAAGAAAGAAATAATGATGAATATATTGTTAAAGTAGTGCAAACTGAAGAATAACTTCCATAGATCTAGTTTGAAAAACAAACATGATGTTCTAGAGAATAGTAATTGAGTGAGATAGGGGTGATGATGAAGTGTGTGCTACCAGAGACAAATAATCGAGGTAAATAATTAAACGGTATCTTTACTCTATGGTACTACTCACCAGCAGCTAAGGCATCCTTGAACTTGACGAGTGCCTCTTCGGCGTGATCCTTGAGGAGGCGGTTGCCCTCCTCTAGGAGGCGAGCGGCGTTGATTTGCGCGGGACACCACTTCTCCAGCAGCGTCTTGATCAGAACGTTCGTCTCGAGGCGCGCCGGCAACTTTTGTCCACAATTCGGACAGCACTTGACTGCATCCTTGTGCAGACAACTTTTGCAGAACGTGTGTCCACAGGGAAGTGTGACGGGCCGATAGAAGGCACAGCCGCACAGCTGGCAGGCTAGCGAATCGGTTGCAGGAACATTTTCGGGAGCCGGGGTAGCCGTCTCAGACGCCTTACGGATCACCTCCAGGAAGGCACTGGTCAGGGCTTTCGAAGATCCCGGGGAAATACTATTGATGATGTCCAAAGTCACAGATGACAGTTTGGAACGGGTACTTTGAGACCGTACAACAGTGTTGGAAGTTACACCAACATTGGCACTAACACATGATCTTGAAGTTGATCGAGGCTCCTCAGTTGCTGCTTCCATTGTTCGTCCCCCCTACACACAATTTCAAGATATTTATGTAAAATATATCAATTCCCCTTCACACACAGATCAAGGAAAACAAGAAATAAATCTAACCCTCACACAGCCACACAAATCTAAAAATAAAGCTTGTAATTTTTATTCTAATATCACTTTTCGACACACCGGTGTTCAACGCTTCTAAAATCACTTTTTCGTTCGACTAGATCGGAAAATATGGTCACAGAACGTTCACTACCTGCCATTTCCACTAGAAATCCATTTCCTGATGAGGAAAATGTGATGAGAGACCGTATTGCCTCCTATCACTTCGAGAGACACAACAAGCAAACTACACACAACTTGCCGCGTCAAGGTTTCGTACGGTACTAAACTCTGAACGGAATTTGAGTCAGATGCCGACGGTAATAGCTGGGAGTATTGTTGCGGTGGGGGAAATACAGCGCAACCGGCTAAATGCAGCACAGATGTGAGCGAAAGTTATCTAACCTGGCTGTTTTTAACCTGTTATGTAGACAATGAATGTGATGTGTTGCTCTGTTCCACAAATCAAATTGGCATTGGAATTTTGCTATTGGAGTTACACCATGTGAAATACAGTAAAATGTAACTGTGACATAATACAGGGAAAATTTGAGGATCCCACTGATTCTAATTTTTTTGGCCTGGAAAAGGTATCTTCTATTATAGATAACTTATAAATAAATCGTTTAATGAACTAATCATAATCAATCAATAAATTTCATTAAGAATTCTCTAAACAAATAAAACTTTTCACGGAGGGAAAAGAAGCAATTCGGAAAATTGCCCCATGCCCCTTTTTCTTGGTGATAAGGGTAGAACGGTGGGGAGCCGTGTGATGTAAAATAAAGGAATACAAATTCAGGCAGACAAGACCAGCAATAATGGAATCATTTTTACAAGAGAAAATTTAACCAATTACAAGCCTTTCAATGATGAGAGAGTATCCATTGCATTTTAGTAACAATGACCAATGAAAGTAAAGTGATAGAGAATTCCAGCAATCACATATCAGCCAATGAGAGAGCAGCGATTTTATCGTCAATACATCAGAGAACGGAATTTCAGTAAAACAAATCACAAGCAAACCATTGTGATAGTAGGAATGTCATGGCAAGAGCGATCATTATTATCTATTGAAAAAAGAAGGGAAGTTCCCTATTTAGAGTTGGCTGTCGGATTAATGGTTTTTGATATACCGGTGGTTAATCATTGAAAAACAATATTTTATTGGTTTCATGATAAGAATACAAAAATACCCTCCAGCTCGTGAACCGTTGGGTTTATCAAAAAAATGACGAGAGTAAATATGTGTTAAAATTATGTAGAATCCAAGAATATCTTTAAAAATGCGGGCTGCCATTTGAAAAAATAAAGTCGTCCATTTTGGAAGATGGCGGCCAAATCTTCAATTTAAAATGGCATGTCGTAAAATGTCACGAAAAAAGAAGGGAAGTTGCACATTTAAAGTTCTCTGTAAAATGAACGGTTAACAAGTTACCTATTGTTACACCTTATGTGAATCACTATGTTAATGCCTTAGTTTTGATGAATAATTATAAACTTTTTATTCAGGTTTATGATTTTTTCCGATTTTGACCAATTTTTATCCACAATTAATTCCGTTGTATCAACTTATCAGGTTGCATTTAGTCTGTCTATACTATACCAATAATAACTTTCACATTCATGTATCATATTTTGACGGAGCTGCACTTTGAATAGAGCTTAGGGGTGAAAACTGTTCCAATCTGTCCCTGAACAGAGATAAGATTTGGCCATTCCACAGAAATGAGAAAAAAATCAATAGTTATGACTTTTTTCTGTTAGTACTTTCCACATATGATAATAAATTTTCAAATTTGAACAAAAAGAGTTTTATATAAGAGAACTTTCAATAATTTTGTAAGATACGTCTTTAAGATGTTAGTTAAACTATTATGGTGATTAAATTACAGTGTCTAAGTTTGACTTCGAAATATTTAATGACCCTAGAGGTGCATTGCCATCTAGTACATCCACATTGTACAAAGTAAAAGTAGTAGCAGTAGTAGCAGTGCCATTTATAAGGAAGGCTGACACTTGAAAGTAAAATTCAGAATTCTATTTTTATAAAATGACAAACAGGTTTCAGTTGAAGCAGTCACTATAACTGCGTAGACTCTTAGTCATTAACGATTAAACTACAATATTAACTTAACATTAACTTTACATTACATTTTTTTCATTAGACGATTTCCATTATTGAATTGAGAAGACGTTGAGAATGGCCCTCGATTTTATTTACAATATTAACTTTGATGGAAAATGATAACATGCCTTTTTCAAATAGGTTGATTATTAATGCTCTGATCCTCTATTGGGTCTATTCCTGTGGAAGAAAATCAATATCATCACAGTTCCAATAACAATAGAAATCAATCGATAGATAATCTGTTGAACTGCAGTATAGAATATTGAAATGCATTATTGAAATACAATATTATTGTAGTCAGAATAGTGACGTTTTAGTGGAGTTATTGCTTGAACTTGATTCCAAGTTTGAGCCCTGTAGAGTATGCTGTAGCTGGTTTTCTGACAATATTATTGAAAGTCCTAAATACCTGAACTCTGACTGCTGATCCTAAAAGTTGTGTGCGGTGCGTAGGAGCCTATATTCAAAATTCTATCTCAGAGCTTAGAGGACCTCTGTTTTTTTACTGGTTCCAAACTCTTACTAGTTTGTGATGATACAAGTCTTCTGATTTACAATTCAAGCACATACACGTTTCCAATCGTATACTATGTATACTTGAAGGTATAAATCCCTATTCTATTCTACAAGCCACATTCCCGAGTTTTCTATCTTATGATTGATATTCTACGATTGTCATGCAAGATTACTTTTACGACTATCAACTATAAACTGAATGAATAGAGTATGAATGAGGTGAAGAATGATTAAATTGAAACTTCTTGCGCACCAATATCGTACTATTTTGCGCAACCAAAAAACTTACTAGATTAGCGTAAAGCAGGGTAACTTATTGGTTGCAGAATATTATTTCCTGAAAGATGAACAACTTCTATCTATAACTCAACTAACTTCTATCTATTTCACATTTTTCAACTTTCTGTATCAGCATAATAATATTTTGTACGACCACCCTAACCGAAATACAACGGTGAGGGGGGGGGCTATAAAGGGCAAATTGTATTGATTAGTAGCCTACTTCTGCTAAGTATGCACCTCATTGTATTCTCATACTACCAACTTCCCTGATCTACATTGATTTCAACTTGGAGATTTAATGAAAATAAAATTCATATCCTAGTCTGTTACATTATCTATTCTACTAGGATATGAATTTTATCTTCATTAATTCTCTTAAGTTGATCTCCTAATTTGACATCTGGAATAGAACACCAATGTAGATCAGAGGAGTTGGTATTATGAGGGAACGTGTGTTTATATTATCCTGGATTCGAACAATGTTTGACCCACAAGTATAATTCCACGTAACAACAAACTTTTCAAATATTCTGTAACTATTTATAATAATTCTATTGTTATTCTCGTTCACAACAACGGTACATTCGATCTGATCAGCTCATTTTCATGCTGTTCATAGACAGCTGCCTTGTTGAAGGTAGCAACTCTGAACGTTTAGTAGCCTACTCGCTCGGTGAAGTAATTTTGAATATCCTACGATGTGATAAGGGTGAAAGGGCGAGGGAATATTCCTTTCAACTGTCAGCATTGGTTGAATGGGAAGCATTCATAAAAATTATGAGGAATGCTGACAGTATGAATTGAGTCTCGCTATAGTTACTTTGCCTCATTGTTTAAAATTATGCGTCTTCTGTATATGAGCGTTTGTGTGTAACTGATCCCGATGGTTTTGCGTTTCGGAGCATGCGACCTCTTTACATACGATTTGTCTATTACTGCATTGGCTCTGTTTGTTTTCTATTATGAAGGTACCCTGTTCAACAACCCTAGATACATGTCTACCGAAACTGAGTATAGAATTTTTCTTATTTCTCTTAAAGGACAATCGCATTCATTTATAGATACAAGCACAAATCATTGAATGATCCGGAGAGAGAAAAAGAGAGGCTCAAATTACAATGTATTACAACATACAACAAGAATAATTATCAACAATACTTAATACAATAGTTTTATCAAATTATTCGAGTATTACTCGAGTATTGAGTGGAAAAAGTCTAATCATTATCACAAATTACAACATTTGTAATTTGTGATAATGATTATCACAATTATCAACAATTACACAAATTATAAATGATTGCACTCTGACATGGGAGATAATATACTTTGAAGAAGTAAGTGTAATTGTCTCATTTGAATAGATGAGGAAAAGTTTAGAAAAGTTTACTGTGCGTATCGTATCTAAACTGTATCTATTGAAATACTGTAATTATGCTATTTTGATTATGCTATGTCCTCCTGTTCTCCTATGTCAATAAACAAATCTGACGCCACATTTTCGCACTATTTTTGTAAATCAATAAAATCTTTCGTGCCGCACTCTTTTCCGAGAGAAGCAAAAATGAATAGGGAAACAGGTGGACACTAGTTATCGATTGACAATTATTTTAATTGATTTATATTGGTTCAGATTTGTTATCTTCACGTGTTCCCCATTTTGTCAAAATCAGATAAGTCTATTTCACATTTTTGACCCTTTTTGTAGCAGCAAAAATATTTTATAAAACCACCCTAACCGAAATACTATTCGGAAATACTAAGGGAGGGAGGGTTAAAAAAAAGACATCGCTCATTTTTGACAAGAATTTAATCTGAATATTATCATAGCATCATTCGGATGACTTATACTGTTGTAGACTGGAGCTGCTATAGAATCTTCAACTTATGATATTTTAAATATAATTAATATATCAATCATGAATTAATTACTTCTATCACTTGCGCTCAGTATTGTCGAGAATCCATCCTATGGTTTGTATCTTCTGAAATTTTTCAATCAAATAGTAATGAAAGAGTTTTTTCTTCTGAGAATGGTGCACACAAATCCCTAGGGTTGTGCTTGAGTGAAATGAGAGTAATATTGAAAGATGAATCTCTGGCAAATTTTGGTAAAGGTATATGGTTGATATTTTCTTGAGCTATTCTCCTGCTTCAAATTCATTTATTTTTATTCCAATACAGGTGATATACCTTCAGGCTCTATTGTTCTGAATGATATAATAATTTTGTGGATTTTTCATATTAAGTAAACTTATGGGACAATAAATAAGATTCAAAATCTGATTAAAAACGTTAATGAAAAGTATCGTTTGATATGATCACTATTGGATGTAATCGCTATAATTCGCAAACTATATGGCCGACCAGATTGGTATATTGATCTGGGGGAGCTACGACCTTAGTCTGCTAGCACTGACTTGTCGTGGGTACGAATCCCGCTGGTACGCATGGATGTTTGATAATCTCGTAAATCACCCACGCACTTTCCAGTACCAACGCACAGGGAAGTAGCTTATGTGGGCTTCATAAAAAATTGGAATTCGGGAAAAAATATTTCATTCCAAAATGAATATCATCACAGTCATCATCTTCAGGTGTCTGCAAAGGTTATGACTCATTGATTGATTTGTCAAACTCTCCAGTTATGGAACAAAGGGGTTAGTCCTAAACACTCCCATTTCCGAGATCTAGTCGAATATTTTTTTTCAGTCTTTCAGTCTATAGCCTTCCAGTCTATTTCATTTCATTTCTATCTAAATTTGGGCAAGGAACAGTTTTGCGCCGGGGTTTTAAGCCTGTTATCCCTTTCCCGCAATCATTCATAGTATGTTGAGGATGATATTGTAACTATCAATGTATAAATTTTAATATTCAGCATCCTACTGACCGCCTACATAAGGGCATTCATAAATAAAGTCCCTATTGAATTTTGAGGATAAACTTTTCAAAAAGTTATGGTTTGTGGATTTACAGCAATATTGAACAATCTTACAGCAATATTGAACAACTACTCTCAGCTTTACGTCTCAAGGGTCTCTTATTGAAGTCAGTTGGAGCTGCATAGTCACATTCACATTCACCGCGCCGATTTCGGCAATATGTCGTCAGCACAAGGTCTTTCTTATTCTCCCGATCGGTGCCTAGATGTGAAGAGCCGAGTAGTTATATAACGCTCAAAAACGTTTGCATTACGTAAACAATTCGTTTGGCCTTACTTAGAGTACTTTTGCCCTTTGCACGCTTTGCTCCACTCCGCACAATTCCTCGTAAACTACATCAATGATTCCCACCCAACCAATGCTGACCGATTAGAATGAATTTCGCCAAAGCTGGCCTCTGCTTGGTCTCAAGCCAAAATGATCGCCGGCCAAAAAGTATTTCTGTTCACGACGGCGCGGCGCGAAAATTGTTCATCGCCCATCTTTGAAAAATAATTCATGCTTGCTGGTAATGTGTGAAGAAAATGAAAGTTTTTAAAAGTGACAATTTTTTAAATACAATTTAAAAAAGTTAAAGCCTATTACCGTAGTAATGAAATTGGTCTCCAATATAGGGAGGTTCGTAGAGAGTTACAGAAAGCCTCATTTGCCCCTAAATTTGCCCCTAGTATTTAAGTTGCACTGTAGTGAAAGTTAGTTGAAAGTTCAAGTTAGTTGGTAAGTTAGTATTGCACCATTTCTCAAAGTTCAACATACAGTATTAAAAAATGATTTAAGCGTTATCCTGATATAATAAATGGTACAGTAATGGGTTTCAATGGATTTTTTGGCTCGAACTACACCAGAAAATTCTGTTCATAGTTTTGTTCAAGTCATCACTCAAGCACAAATCTATCTAGTTATCGACCTTCGGTGAATAGAACTACAATAATTAATAGATCACGGTAGGCTTCCTATGGAAGTACAAGAAGGATAGGAATTAGGCTACACGAAAAGATCAAAAGAAAAGAGTAAACTTTAACTACGATTCATATAAAAGGTACAACATGTTTTTCTGTTGCCTTGTAGTTTGATGAGAGTAATTTATTTGATTTTACTACTCATTTGAAGTATAACTGTAACTTTACTCAAATTTTATAATATTATGAAAACGAGAGGAGGGTGAAACATAATAAATGACATGGACACTGGATTTTTTATATGGATTACGTTACAGATTCACCTTCTCTATCATGTCAAAGCTGCTCTCACATTTGTCTAAAAAAGCATTTTTCGACATTTTTCCAAATCGAATTAATATGAAATAATGCATGAATGAATGAAGGTCCACATTCTTCTATGCTCTCCATCGAATTCAAAGGAATATCTGAATACATTTTGAAGGTGCTGAACAAAGAAATAAGAAACGTAAACAACGTAGTGAACAAGAACATATTATCACAAAATCCTCCATAGCAGAACAAAACTCATCTGTAATATTCATGGCGTGACATATAGATGAAACGTTCAATTTTGTTGAATGAACCTAAATCAGAGCACTGGAAAGTGATTCACGAAAATAATAAGGAAAATTATTATGAAAACATCTAAATAAATACCACTTTTGAAAATTCAAAATGTGTTGAACTGATCTTATCATCTATTGTGAAATATTTCCTTTGTTACATTTCACGTGCAGGACGATAGTTTAAACAAATAAAAAACCACGCAATAAGACTATTACTACACGCAGCCTACAATAGTTTGAAATGTACTGTTTTGTTATCGTTGCTGGTTCTGAATAATAATCTGTTGAATCTTCAAATAGATGCAATATAGTTCGCTTGGATCAATATTTACTATCAATAACTAGTTCGAATAATCTAAGTGAACAAAGTTTAACAAGCAGTTGCACAGCTTCCATTTGCGTCCGTATACGTATATTATGAACTCTGGACTCATTTCAGCCCCCTTTGTGCTCCGCAAACCACCAAATCCACATGTCACTTATATCATCACTATTACATAACTTGAGGTGGATTGATGGGCTCTTTGGCAACAGGTTGTGCTCGGAGGTGGGCGGGGGGAGTGAGTGTGAATTGTGTGTGAGGGGTGGTCTGATATATCTTTGGGGCGAGCTCCCCTCACGGATATTGGTAAACGATAGGCCTACCATCTCATTTTTACCAGGAACCCTATTTGACCCACAAAACTTACTACTGTGCAGTAATTGATAGTCTGTCTGTTCTCTGTTGGGGGAGTCCTACGCGAATCTAATTCCGGCAAATTATTGTATGAGGCATGTGGGAGGGTAATTATTCAACGGTAATGTTTCTCAAGGAGTTTACAAGGAATTCGACTCTAGTGCAGTGTCGCTCATTGAACGTAGATGAATTCTTTATTCCACTTATGCTACGTATTCACCACCTCACTCTAAACGTAGATCCTGGAACAACTGGCGGTTTAAATTGAAAAATTAAACACATTATAATTTCTATAATATCAAGATGTGAACTTAGATTAGAGTTAAACCTCGTTTGAAAGGTGATAGATCAGCTGTTCGCTTCAACCCGGAATGAAACACATCATAATGAATGCCTACATGTTGTGTTGAACGTAGATGGTCCATATGTGGCCCTTAGATGGTGCATTTGACCCTCAAACAACATAAGTTTTTATGCATTATTGTTATCCTACATACATTATACATTATATGTAGAATTTGAAACGTTTCATTTTAGAGATCACTGTCTTGCTCTCTCTCACATTGAAATTTCCCAACCCTCAAACCCAAGAAATTAATCTATAGTCTGTGGAAAATAAGTTGAGACTTGGCCCTTCATCCGAAGAAATTACGTGTAGAATCACAACTTTCTCAAATTTTCAATTCAACTTCAGAATTGGATGTAGAATATCATCCCCGATATCTTAGTAGTGCTAAAAAAATTTCAGGGTTGAAGGATTAAAAGGAAATTTAACTTTTATGATAAAATTGAAACATCGCGAAGATTTGTTTTTCTTTTGAATATCACTTCTCTCAGAATCATGTTGCGTCGTAATGCGTGATGATTTCATATCAAACTAGCCGTCAGGCTCGCTTCGCTCGCCATATCCGTCTGGACCCCCGACTGGATCGCCCAAGAATGAGATTCTCGCTTCGCTCGCCTGCATTTTTATCATATGTTAGGACAATCCAGTCGGGGGTCCAGACTAAACGGCTGGCTAAACGGATAAGGCGAGCGAAGCGAGCCTCACTGCTAGTAATATAATATTCCCAGGATTGAAGTAGCAGTGCCCAATCAATTTTTCCGCGATAAATGCATTTAAATCTTCAACTTGGTGCCAACCTAACAAAGTCAACTCAACTTAATGCCAACCTGACAAAATTATTAATTTAGTTGCCAGTTAACAACTGTTTCGAAGAGGTACTCTATCTAGATTATAGTTCTATAGTAACATATGATATGGAAATTTCAATTATAATTAAGAGATTGGGAGAAGAAGAATATACATGCTAAAAGACGAACTTTAAACCCTTAAAAACAACCCTTAGAGTTAAAATATTGCCAAAAGATTTCTTAGTGCGCCTCTAAAGGGCCAACTGAACATACCTACCAAATTTGAATGTTTTTGGTCCGGTAGATTTTTAGTCATGCGAGTGAGTGAGTGAGTGAGTCAGTCAGTCAGTCAGTCAGTCAGTGAGTGAGTGAGTGCCATTTCGCTTTTATATATATAGATTAACGGGAAGAATATCTCCTTTCTATTGGTTTCCGGATCATTTTTATCCGACTTTTAAATATTTTTTAATTAATGTCTATGTTCGTCAATGTCGAGACATTTCGAGCAGAAAACATGAAATTTTCGACATACTAGAAACTTTTTTGTTTCAAAAGATGAATAGGTGGTGAAGCGAGAAAATTTCTCATAAATAATTGAAATTAATTTTCCAATTGTCAAACTTACTCGGAAGAACGTATTTTGGCCTCTCAGGAGTTTCAAAGTCAAGGATAGCGGCTGAATGGTGTGCCACCTTTATACTATTATGCTGGGATCAACAAAAACATAATACAGAACGATTGAAATGTTCAGCAACTGCAAGCCACATGATTATAAAATAGTGAAAATGACAACCTTGCCTCGAATAAACCAAGCAGTGTTTCATTACAGCCTTTCTAGAGGTAAACAGCTGCTTGCATCTTTCTATATAATAAGAGAGAGTAGGGTTGTGATTGTTCGTGTGTTCGTTTGTTCGCATCAAAACATGACAACTTGTGGATTGCATAACGGAAAAACAGGAATGATTTAGATCTACAAATTTTGAACATAGATTCTAAAAATATCAATCTCGTGCACCTGGAAGCCCAAATTTCAATTTTCCTTCTAGATTTTTCAGAATTAGTGTTCAAACTTCATTAATCTATACTTATAAAATTCTCATCTCACTGACTCACTGACTCACTGATCACGATTTCTGGAAAACTACTGGATGGATTGCAACAAAACTTGGAATATAGCTTCCTTAAACGTCCTAGGTGCTCACTAAGAAATCTTTTGGCGATATTTTAACTCTAAGGGTGGTTTTTAGGGGTTCAAAGTTCGTCTTCTAGCATGTATATTCTTCTTCTCCCAATCTCCTTATTATAATAGAAATGTCCATATCATATGTTATTATAGATTAATAAAACAAAATAAATCTTATAGCACCCTTTATTTTTAAAAACTTTAAATTTATTATAGATCTATAATCTAGAGAGAGTACCTCTTCGAAACAGTTGTTAACTGGCAACTTAATTAATAATCTTGACAGGTTGGCATTAATTTGAGATGACTTCATAAGGTTGGCACCAAGTTGAAGAACTAATCAAAATGCATAATGCATTTTGTCGAGAGCAAATTGATTGGGCACTGCTGCTTCAATCAGAGCTATTCCTGGGAGTATAGATAGTTTTTATTTTTCATAAAACAAACTTTTATGACGGGAGTTGCTTCTATCAAGTGATCCTATTCTATCAAGACTAATTTAATTTTGTTTGTATATCCGATCGCGATAACTGCTTAAACAATTTCAATGAAACTTTAATAATTCAGTATGATATATGGAGGGTATTTTCAAAACTTCAGAAGTGTCCGTTGTGGAATCTGTTTCCAAAGAATGAGGAAATTCGGCCAAAATTTAACTTGGGCGGAAGAAAGGGGTTATTTATTAAAACGGCCAAATAGCTGTTGTTCCTTTTCCCAATATTCTACAAAATTCGCTGCAATTGGACTACTATTCTACAGAGCACTTCCAACACATCAATGATTAATCGAATGATTTGACTCAATAGTTTTCATGCCAAGTTGTGGCCTAATCTCAAAAACGATTATAGCAATGTTGGTAGAATTTAGATTATAAATGATTCACAAAAATAATCTTATCTTTTAATTCCTGTAGCGAAGCATGGGTGCCCTGCTAGTTTGAAATAATTCAGTCAAATATCTTGTAAATTGCCAGCCTTCAGCATACAATTTGGTACACAATGCATACCATGCAGCCGCTCTCCTAACTTTAAAATCCCTTGGAGACTAAGATACGATCTTCCAACTACTTTTGACAATTGAAAAAATAATTTCAATTATTTCTGAGAAACTTTCTCGCTTTCACCACCCACTTATCTTTCGAAACAAAATAGTTTCCAGCAGCTCGAAAATTTTATGTTTTCTGCTCGAAATGTCTCGACATTGACGAGCATAATCATTAATTAAAAATAATTATAAGTCGGATAAAGATGATCCAGAAACCAATAGAAAAATAATTCTCCCCGATAAATAGATATAGAATTATCACGCATTACAACGCCCCATGATTCTGAGAGAAGTGATATTCATAAGAAAAACAAATCTTTGCGATGTTTCAATTTTATCATAAAAGTTTAATTTCCTTTTAATCCTTCAACCCTGAAAATTGTTTAGCACTACTAGGATATCGTAGATAATATTCTACATCCAATTCTGACGTTGAATTGGAAATTTGAGAAAGTTGCAATTTTACACGAATTGGCAATCTTGTACTTTCTTCGGATGGAGGGCCAAGTCTCAACTTATTATACACAGACTATATGAATCTCAATATCCATGAATTGAAATGTATTTCCACGGATATAATATAAAAAAACAGCTCATAACTCACTACTTAACGAAAGATTCCACATTCTATATTTACGTTCTGTATTTGTATCGATTATCTCGATTTTTAATATTAATTTCATTCATTTTTTTTTAAATCCTGAACCCACCCTGTTTGAGTAAGTCCGGGAGGTTGACCCAAATTCTGAGCATCTACGTTTGAAAGTATAATTTGCTCAGATCCTTCTGTGCATTCAATATAGTTATTGTATTGGAACTAGCGTTCAAACCAGAGAATTGAATCCACTTCCTCCACCCTATCTCGAATGCAATTGCGACTCAGTGACTCTTGCGACTAGCGATTCAATGTCTCAGCAATTATTATGGTACCTTATTGTTTATTGTTTATTGTTTTGAAGGGACGGATTCAAGGATCCAAAGGTTCAAAGAACCCCACACGTCAATCGAAGCTTATTGTGTTCCCAAGTAGTATGTTGGTTAGGCAAACCAATACCTGTGTTCTTTACATGAGTTTTTCCCTATACTAACATCCCATTCATCACCCGGTTGCTTGTTACAATCCAGTGTGATATGCTTGGCAGTCTCTTCAGACTGATTAGTCCTCGTGAACTACGTGAGTTCCACTCCTGGCCTTCTTTGAAGGTCCTACCGCTGAGGAAGGGCGCCCGGCCACCCTTGACTCAGTCCCTTGACCCACATTTGTGCCTGGAGTTTCACCCATCTCTGGTCTCTTGGGTTTTTCTTTTTACCCCTCTGAGACTCCGCAGGTCAAAAGCCTCACCTCTCCTAAGAAGTTTGCCTGAATGGCCGCCCTTATCTGAGCAGTGGTGGGTTTTGGTCTCTCCACCCACAAACTCGTGACTCACGTGAGTTTCACTCCTGGCTTCTTTGTAGGTCCTCCCGCTTAAGGAGGGGTCGCCAAATTGCCTCTAGGGCACCTGGCCACCCTCGACTTAGCCTCTTGACCTACATTTGTGCCTGGAGTCTCACCCATCTCTGGTCTATTGGGTTTTCCTTTTTGCCCCTTGGAAACTGCCCTGATGAGGCAGATCCCGTGGGTTTGAAGGCAAGGCAACTTCTGGAGTTGCCTTGAGGTCCATTTTAGTCGCCTCCTACGACAAGCATGGATACTATGGGTGAATTCTGGTTTTCGATACATTTTTTAGTACGATGATCGACTCAAAGCTCCCCCAACCCACAGGGGGCAGACTACATGGTATCTTAATCATAACTTTATTATCATAAGATAATATTATAAACATTATAGTTATAAAAATCGGACTTTAAACATACTAGTTTCTTCCATGATTGAAATTATTCTTATCATTTCATCTAGAGATTGATCAAATGAAACTGTCAATTGAATATTAAATGAGACTATTTTTTCTCTCCCTATCATTTTGATGATGTACTTATTGTTTGAATCAATCAATAAAGTATGCGAGTGATTGAACTCCTTATTTGAAAAAGTTGAATTGGAATTCGAAGTAGA
Source organism: Nilaparvata lugens (assembly GCF_014356525.2). NCBI lineage: Eukaryota > Metazoa > Arthropoda > Insecta > Hemiptera > Delphacidae > Nilaparvata > Nilaparvata lugens. Next base: position 49,184,773 of record NC_052509.1, read on the forward strand.
TATTATTTTTGTGGGAGAAGACTGTACTTGAGTAATTATTGACAGGAGCCACCCACTTGACAGAAAATTGTGAAATATAAATTCTGAAAGTGAGCGAAGAAAAACAAGCTAAGCTCTAGCTATATTTGTGATTCACCTTAAATTGTCAGTATTCCCAATAAATAGCATCGATGCTTCTCATTCAATCAACGCAGACAGTTTTCAGAGAATCCTCCATGCTCCATGTGTTTGATACATCACGTGTCCAAGTGCTCACTGAAACAGACATGTTATGCAACTCCATCTTATTCTATCGACCTCTCCGGCTCCGGCTCATTTCCAACTCATATTTTCAACTCATTTTCATTCGATCGCTTTCTCAGTAGCACCTTTTCTATCTTCACTTTCCTATCCTCGAGTTCAAAGCAATTGAAAAACATAAATTTTTTTGTTCCAAATGTTGTTTTAACAAACTAACCATTCTCATTGTTTTTCTATCATTATGTAGGCTACTCTCATTTCAAATCCCGGCCTGGGAAAAATATTTATCTCGGGCCACTCCTGTGTTTCGGATGAACACGTTAAGCCGTCTGTCCCGGCTGCCTAAAAAGCAGTCGTTAGGTCATGTCAGAGGCTTTGAAATTGATCAGTTGCGACCTGGAAACTCTGACTCCAGACCTGAGCCAACCTGGTCACTCGATATTATTATTATTATTACTATTACTCTCATTTTTCAAAAATTTTGTAGGCCAACCTTTTCAAAAATTTTAAAATTCTGATTGGATTTGGAATTACAAAGCCATCCTTCTCGAAGTTATTTGTCTTTGCTGAGACAGAGTTAAAGACGGCCATAATGCGAGAGCTCTGTTATATTTTCCATATCCTCAATGATATTTTTCAAATTGACAAGTATGGATCTAATAAAAGCACCTTCATGACTAACTGTTCGATAATGATACTTGTGTGGTTGCCAATGAATTTCGTTTTCTAACTAGAACACACACTAATTTCGAATTCAATAAGTGTAATCTTCAAGCATTATTTATTTATTTTTATTTATTTATTCATAATTTATTATCTTAGTTCTAATAATTGTATGAGTAAGCTATAATGCACCCTATTCTACTAAATATGATTTCGTTCATAATATTTACTAGCTGCTATTACATTACATTACTAGCTATACATTACTGGAACAGTACGAGCTATTTACTAACCCGTACATAATATTTACACAAGAATGGGAATGATCGTCTATCAACAATATGAATGGACTAGTGGATTCTAATAAAATCGTCAGATCATTTCTTATCCACTTCAAATCACACAGATATCATATGAAAATTTCATTATTGGTTTGGTTCATGATAACTACATTGGCTGTTAACTTAATTTTCTCTAGAAAACTCTATTTCATTATTCCATATTTATTAAAATTACATGTTTTAGAATAATTTATGTGAGTTAAATCGATTGAACTAAGAAATATTATATTGAATAAGAAATATTCTCATTTTTCAACATTGATCAATCATGTTCTCAAAAGCGATATTTTTGTTTGCCTTGGCTCTTTTTATCATTATGTAATAGTGTACTTTTGGACATTCCCCTGCGAATAGAACGAGTAGAGCAAACTGTGGGCTAAGCCTGTATTATCGGCGCTTGAGCCCCCCGAATAAAATGTTATGTAAGTTCTGTCTATTTCTAAGCTCATCGCCATCTTCACTTTGTTCCCCAGTCGAAGAATATGTAAGCAAAAGTTGCCAATCAACATCCTTTCCCTCCCTCCCTCCTTTATCCCTCTGTTCCCGTTTTCCTGTCTCCTATCCCCTCCACTCGCAAATTGTACCCCAATGAAAAGCGTCTCAACTGAAAATGTTACATAAGTTTAAATAGCGCTTTACACGACACTACTGTGGCTATGGCTATTTTAGGTAGAATGAATCTCATGTTTCAGTTTTAGTGAAATATTGTTGGAGTAGTTTTGATTTTTTTCCAATAATTTCTATGTATATTTCAAATTAATGTGATTTTTGCATAGCTGTAGAACGGAAACAGTCAATCTGAAACCTCAACTCCAATACTAATTGAACTTCATTTCCATTAATGTCATGAACCACTTTGAAAACTATCGTTCTATACTGGCTGGATTAAAGAATTATAAATATTATCAATTCAAACATAATTTTTCAAAACCTTTTGAAGTATTGTAAGATTTTAAGCTGTTATAATAATTATAAATCACTTCGAAAACTACTATGCTATGACCTGTGGATCACTGTCTGGGTTAAAGCCGCGTTTACACTATGTAGACTACCTGCCTTTACATTTAGAATAAAAATGATTTACTCGAACATGTTTTTTTTCAAAAATAATAAAATATTTTCCTGTACTTATAATAATCCCAACTGTGTGAGTTCGTCTGAATAGAGACATGAAACACGCAGCCAAGGTGATTAATTCTATGACATCGATTAGTGGTTCTATTAAATCCAACGATACAAGTCTACGTATGTCATTGAATACTTTTTCCTTGAAAAGCATTGCACTACAAGTCATTAACATTATTGATGACTGTCTAGACTTGATCACTAAATACGTGTGTAGTATCTGATTGAATACATCTACTTGCATCAATGAGTTTTATTCGTGCATTCCTCATGAATTCGAATGGTTTCACAAAGTTGTGATATTGTAAGGAAATTTGATGAGATAATAAAATTATTATAGGAAAATTCTAATACCGATCAAAACTACTCACAAATTCCCACTTCTTTCCTGGCTTATTTCATTGGAAAAATTGAAGAATGGCTCACAAAATAAATCGATTTACAAAAGATGATGAAGTACAGATTGTTATTTTAACACATCCAAATGCGCAAACATAGTTAGTAAAATATAGTTGGAATTATTGTACTTGGTCTTCAACATGCTGTTATAGCATGCTCATTGCTCTTACTGAGGGTGAGCCTACTTATTCCATGTGATTTGAGACAATCTTCCGAAAATAATCATGATTGTTTTTATGGGAAATAGTGTTGCATTGAGTCAAGGAGGAGAGCTTTGAAAGAGAGCTTGAAAAAAGGAAAATGGTTTTAGAAAGATAATCGCAGAAATTCATGCAGGATTCAAGCAGCAATAGTTTTGAAGTGTTGAGTGTATGTGAGTTGAATGGATCAACTAGCTGTAGCTAGTTTCATACAGAAATATAGGAAATAGGTAAACTAATATAGAAAATAGTCAACATTTTGTAGATAAAAATCTACACCAGTCTAATACTCCTCACATACTGTACGTAGTTACTGAGTGGCCTGTATTAATTTCAATAAAAGATGAAGATAACACCGGATAGACATTTCCCCGCAGAGTTATCCAACCATTATAGAATACAAGCTGGTCAACTAAAGAGGGTTTCTTGAGGATGTAGCCGATTTGCCTTATTTACGTTACAAATGGTATCAATTACCGTACGAATTCCCCCGATGTACAATGTTGTCGACATTGTTATGCAATAACCAGTGAGTGATGTAATCTCCAAATACATAACGCTACACTAAGTAAGTGAAAAAGTATTCTTCTCTACTTTTTGTTGTATAATAGGCGAAATATTCCATAATGGATATCTACCACTGAAGGGAGGTGAATGCAAAACAAATTTTCGCTAATTATACCGTCGTTCTTCTGTTTTTGTCTGGAGATTTCTTTATTCCACAAACATTTTTGGACATCTGCTACCAAATAATGCCTTCACAAATAGACAATCTGACCCAAATGCCACCAGCAGACATTCAAATAAGTATTCTGAGTTTTCCCGTCATATTTTTAGCTGAGGATTATATCGTTAGCAATTTTGGACAATCTATTTCGGCAAAGCATTCTCCGATTTAGATTCTAGTTGATAAAAATAAGTGTATTGTTCAACCCGGTTTGTTGTCTGATTATTCTTGAGAGCCGTTGAACTTGATTTGAACAGCTTTTCATCAGGAAATGAACTAGTTTAATGCTGATCAATATTCATACAGTTTAATAATAACAGGTTGAAGTAATGTTACAAAAACTATCTTCTGAGCAGTAGTCTAGCCTACTATTCACGATTTGAAACTACAAACTTATCTAATCAAGTAACAAGCAAGTTTTCATTGAATTCCCCTTCCAGTCCAAAGCATCTCTCTTTTCTATTGACACATGCCGAACTGGTATAGAATTGAATAATAGGAAAAGAGGATTCTTAACAATTTCTTAGTCTTTTTATTTAAAAGAGGATTGCTTAGTTAAGAAATAACTGTTTTAAGTATTAGCTATCTGCAAGTACCTGAGAACTGCTTCGACCAATCATGTACAAGTGACTGTTCCAGAGTATGGCTGGAAATTAAGAGAGTAATCTCCTACAATCTGATTGCTCAAGTCATGTTTGGGGGTGATCGATTCAGGAAGTTCAACGATCAACAAAAGTGAGTTTTAAAAAATTATTAAAAATTGTGAAAGTGTTCAAGTGGAAGAGAGAGAAAAATTTGATACACCTTTACCAACCTTCCAACTACCAACTAGACTAGTATTCATAGTTTAAGAGATAGGTATGATATTTTTCTTCTTCTGGTGTCTATCAGTTACCGAATGTTGGCAATCATTCTGGCAATTTTAACTTTGTTGACAGCCGCTCTGAAAAGTTCCGGGGTGGACACTGCAAACCATGTTCTCAAGTTCTTTAACCAGGAATTTGTCTCCTACCAACACCTCTCCTGCCAAGAACTTTACCCTGCAGTACACATTTCAACAACTGATATTTAGTTCCATTCCTCATGATGTGTCCCAGATTCTCAATTTTCGTCTCTTGACAATGTACATTAGCTCCGTCTTCTTATTGAGTTGTTGAAGAACCCTGTTGTTGGAAATTTTGTCCATCCATGATATTTTCAGGATTCGTCTATAGGTCCACATCTCGAACACTTCAAGTTCCTTTGTTGTTGTTTCAGTCAGGGTCCAAGACTCAACTCCATATAACAAAATGAAAAATATAAACCAACGGAGGAGTCTAATAGGTATGATAATCATTCATAATCCACGTGTAATGTTCCTGAAGCAAACACTGTGTCCATTCATGGGAAAAAATATTATCACGTAGACCTATGTTCAAATTCAAAGTTGAAGAAGTCAAGAAGAAGAGGGCATCTATTGAACTGCTCATAGTTTTATCTGTCTGGTTCTCAAATGCAGTGGACGTTCTTCCTCATATTATCCTCTTTGGTTTTGTTAGTTACTAAGTCTCTCTACATTGTTTTTTGTCCAACTTTTCCCATGACCATATTCGGAATAGTTAGTCTTGACCAATGGCAATAGAGCTCATCCTTTATTGGTTACAGCTTATGGTCAATCGTCTACTAGGGCTTCACCCACACTGTGTATTCTGCTGCTTAATGTTAGCTTTCAGTTAAATAGATATTGATAATGGTGTACCAACCAAAACTAGTATCTCAAATTATTTGAACAAACCAGTGGTTTTGACAATATCAAGTTGTTTCCATTCAATATTATGCTTATAGTGTGACTGTGAGCATAGTGTTTTTATCGGATACAAAACTTTTCAGAGTTCATTTCTGTTCCTCAACAAACTTAGAATGAATAGGTATTGTAAACGTTTATTCCCAGTATAGATAAGCCTATTCTCTTATAAAACATTCCATTGCATATACTTATTTTATAAGTATAAGATTGCTCATATCTGTACGTAATATAAGGAGTAATCCAGAAACTCACCCAATTAACAGTTTTTCATTTCTGAAAATAAACAAGTTGAAACTCGAAAAATGATAAATGTTTGAAAATTAACAAACTCTAAAAAAATGGACTAATCTTGGTGAGTGGCATCAATACGTAATTTGTTGAATTGCACCTTATTGATTACTCAAGAGAGGTTAGGATAGCTGCGTTGCTGCGTTCTGCGTTGGTTGCAAGAGATGCTGAGCTGAATGAGCCAACCAATGGTTGGGCAACCGAGCACAACCAGCTTCTGCTAGCCAGATTCACTTAAAACTGACAGCGTTCCTCATCAATAACATCAACACTCTCCATTAAAACAATGCTGACAGCTCAGACAGCTGTTTTCCCCATAGAGCAATAGTGAGATTCCCTTGATTCTGTCAGCATTAGTTGAATGGGCGCCGTTGGTGCTAGTCATGAAGAATGCTGACAGTTTGAAGTAGCAATCAGCCAGAGAGCCATAGGCGGCGGCTCCTATTGGATAACAAGCGTCGGCCCGCTTTGGCGGTTACGTGGTTAAGGTTAGGTTATGTTTATAGTCCAACTTACTTAACTAATAAAACATATAACCATCGAGAGCAAACATAACTCTGCTGTCGGTGATCTCATAAACGCAGGCTTCTAATACTGGGCCTATATTCATGAATTGAACATTATATAGTCAGATATTTTGTAAAAAAGACAACTTATCGTGTTTCCATTTCACCTACTCTAATTTTAGATTAATTTATTGATACATATTGACAACGATTTGCAATTTAATAAAAAATTCAAATACAAAAAGATCAAGTTGGACAATCGAGAGAGCCCGAAAACACTATATTGATTGATTCATCATTTAGGGAGTTGAATGGACAAATTTCATGAACATAAGATTTGAGTTGCTTGTAAGTTAACTTATGTGAAGCGAAGGGAAGCGATTTGGTGTCCGCTGATAAGCTATCAATAAGATACGTTAAGCTCGATGCGCCTGATACTCCCGTTCTAAGGATGGTCACTTTAGGACCTCTTTAAATACCATCAATGCGTTTAAAAAATCGCTTCCCGGTGGTTTGGAACCCACCTAAAGCTGTAGGTCCACTCATATCTCATCATCATCCGTCTTATAGCCTACGCACAAGCATTTATGAGCTAATGTGGGATCATCCTTAGCGAAAAAAAGATATAAGACAATCATATGGTGCATAATTTAAGTATTTCATATTTTCTTGTATGATGTATTTTTCATTTGTTTTATCAATTTCAATAACCAGTAACGAGATTCCTTGCTAGTTGTTGGCAACTGAGTTTTAATTGATGTTTTCATTGGTGATTGTAGTTTCGACTCCTTCTGAGCATTTAATCAGAATATGAATGAAAATACATTTGAAAAAATAAAAATACAAAAGTGGCTGGGAACTGGGTAAGCCAACTACGAATAGTTGATTGCTGTGCTGGACTATTTTTTATTCATTTGTCTAACTCGAGCTTTAAGAACCATGAAAGACGAAGAAAGATTCCATCTATATTTCAATAATTTTTCATATAAAACACGACAGAATACAATTATAATAGATTTAATACGACAGATATCGTAATAGAATTATATTAAGTTGTCTAAAAAATTAGCTAGTATACCGTAGCCTGAATGAAATTAATATTATGTCCCCACAAAGTCCATGAAATATCTAAATCTAGATCAAAGTCAGTTCATAGAAGAAATCAGAAGTAATAAGTCACCGTTAGAAAAAGTTCCAGCATTCGTATTCATTTGAACAAAGCCGTGACATTGAATAAGGAGGACATGGCCTGGATTCGGAATCTGTAAAACAACTTGTACAGCTGCATTCACTTCAGCACTTCTTCTTAAATAGCTTCAATGCTTGCCGTCCAATCAATGCTGATAATTTAGAGTGAATCTCACTACAGTACAGGAAGGTAGTTGCAGTCAGACAGGAAGGTCAAATGATGCGTAACCATTTATGAGCATAGACTACACTTTGTTTGGTGAGTGGATGTATGGTCATCATGCCACAGTCGTCTTATTCCACACATGTAGGTACTCTCTCAATGTACTCCTATGTTCATCAATCCTAGATTGGACGTAAAATATTATTCGAGCAAACCTACTTGAAAAACCAAGCTATAAAGTTCCAAGAACACCTTTTCATAGCCTTCAACAATGTTTATGCTATTAAAGCACAAAGTTGAGGCCTTTTCCTTCTTCTCGCCAACATCAATAATTGTGAAAACACTGGTATGTTCTCATAAAAATATCACTAATTATATGACAATATCCCAGTGTTTCAATTATGGATAGATATCACAGCATCTCACCAACAACAGTAGGCTATCTGAAATTAATAATATTTTAGTATGGTACTCCATGATGCTAAATTAAACTTTGATGCTATTGAAAAATAATCGGATAGAGTTCGATTAAGTTTGATATGATAACTGAACAATAAAAATGCAGAGAACGAACGTTTCTGTCGGAAGTTACACTTTGATGATGAATATTTTCGATAAGTTTCTGAGATGAATTATGATGAGTCTCGGAGTTGGCCTATGATCGTGAGGGATAGAGAAGTCGTTGGTACTGTATGATGTATGTGAGGTATGAATCAATAATAACAGGACAGTGGAAACATCCTTCTTAATTTTTTACTGTTAAGGTGAATTAAGTTAAATCAATACACAAAGATTTATTGAATTCTTAGTTCGAACCATTTAGTTTAAGATTTAGTTCGAGTTTTAGTCTGACCCAGATATTTTGATTTTCAATCACAGTAAAGGTAGATATATTAAAGGTAATGAAGGATTAATGATACAAGAAAGCGGGTTGGTAAAACAAACTATTTGGATTAATATAAGTGAAACTTGTGTTTTGAGCTTCATTCTTTTGTTTTATTCCCTGAAAATGTATTATTGTGGAGTTATTCAAAACCTAACCCTTTTATCACAAAAATCCAGATTCTCTTTAATAAAGAATTCCCGCAGTAGGAAATCTGAATAAGGCAATTAGCACGGTGCTAAGCACAAATCGATAATACCATAGTGCAAAACCGCATACGGTAACCAAAACTATTGGAAGAGACCTGAATAACCAGTAACCAGTAACAAGATATGCAGCTGAATGCTAGCCTAATTTTTTTCTTCTTTTGAAATGTAGAATAAATTAATGCAGGTTTTCCTTATTCGATACATTAACCCTAAACGCACTGTCCAACAAGATTTACAATTTACGTCATTCACATATTCTAGATTGTTCTTGGAAACGTGTTGGTATTGGGGATCCCGGATTTGTGCAGGCAATAATATAATACGAAATTCACTATCATTCTAATAATTTTTAAACTTTAGAATACTATTTACGTCAGTAGGTATAGTCTTTGCTGAGAATTTCAAAAGGAATTCTATTTCCCACAATTCCAATGCTGGTTTTGTATTTATTTTCAAATTGTAAGTTCTGATTAGACATGATATTTGTTCTCTTTTGCTTCTATTAGATGATTTTTTACATTCAATTTCGCTTCCCCTGTTTAAAACGGTCTTAACTTCTATTTTGGAAATTAGAAGTCTATAGTCTATTAGGATTCAGAAACTCTAGAGTATGTCCCAGAACGAATTCGTAAGGATGAACACTTTTTTCAAATAATTTCCTGTTATCTCTTATATAATATTCATTTAAACGTGGTGAATTATTTCAAGAAATAATAGTATACCATCCTTTTCTTAATATCGACAAAAAAGAAGTAGTGCTCTTTCAAGGCGCAATATAGGGAACATAGTGGTTTTGAAGGCGCAATATAGGCAGGCAATCGGCACTATGCGTAACAGCACTCCTTTTCTAATAAATGGCTGGTAAATTGAATACCATGTTAAATGTCTACACGTGTTACAAATTTAAATATCACATTCAATTAACATGCGCAGACTTGTTTTAATGTAACACGACGCCGACTATGAAAGGCATAGGAATCATGTTAACTTCTATTATGTAACCAGTGGTGTTCAATGGCGAAATTTATCTCATAACATTCAAGAGCTGGCAAAGTACTGTAATTGCACACGAGCAAGTGTTTAAATGTGATGATGATCATTGAATCGTCAGAAATTTTTTGCATCATCATTGATAAATCACAATTCGAGGTAATACCACATAAGGCTCAAGTGACATCTACAATTTTTTTCTCGGGAAGGTGCCCACATAGGCCATTGACTTGTGCATGGGTGAATGAAGGGATGCTGATGGCGAAATATGTATGCACCTACAATTTCAAGTAGATCCAGTAGGTCTAACAGAGAGTCCCACATAAGGTGGGTCTAGCTTGCTAAGATCATATCTGGGCGTGAATGCATTCTGCCGTCCTTCAAGGAAGAAAGGTCTAATAGACCTACATTAATTACTGTAAATCCAGTAGGGATTATACGCAAGATTTTTCAAGTAGCAGCCCAGTTCATTCAAAACAATATTGAGTCATCGTTCCCCTATGAATTTATTTAAAATGTGTATAAAATAAGCATTTTGATGATTCATTCATTAATATGAGCTGTCTATGTAAGATTCAAATAGTGAAATTTAATTCAGACTGTCAGCATTGTTTAACTGGAAAGGATTAATGTCACTTATAAGCAATGCTGACATTTTGGAGTGAATCTTACAATAAAGGAATTTTTGCTTTTCTTGATGAATATGGAAGTAGGCCGACTTATGATATGGAATGTTTTTGTATTCGCATATTGACATGGCACATAATTTGAGCAGGAGAATTATAATGTGAGAAGAATGAATGGACCTACAGGTTCAAGTAGCTGACCTTTAGGAAATGTTTTTAAGAACATGTAACCATTCAAAAATAGAATAATACTATTGCATTGATAATGTTTTTGAAATATCATTAGAATGGCTATCAACAAGTAATAAGCACTCACTACAGTACTACTTATCTACTCTACTACTTATACAACTACTACTCACTACTTATACTTACTACTTATCGTCTCTACTTATCTTCGTATCTAATCGTATTAAGGATTCGATTTTGAATAAGTATCTGACAGGATACACATAGGATATAGATAGGATATACATATACAATCAGTTATATACACGCCAATCAAATTACAGGTAATATTTATTATGCACGTTACTGGTATCAGTCAATGAAAATTATTTTGTCTTGATATTGGTTCAATATTCTTGATGCTGCAAATACTATTGCAGGACTTGATCGCTTGAGCATGCGTCTCACACAGTTGAAGAAAAGGCGTAAAGACCATTTTAACAGAAATTAAAAAGAAGAGGTAACTTGGCATGTTAGTTCAGTGCTCTCAGTGGCAGAGGCACAGCCAAGGTCCAAACATTTTCCTCCTCCTCCTACCCCCTTACCACCAACACCTCGTCCTCCTTCTCGCAACTCCCCTTCAACCACTCCTCACCCCACTAGCACCTTGCTCCTTTTTTCAATCAGCAGCTGCGTCAGAAGAAGACTATGTACCTAACCTAGCTAACCTAAAACAGCTGCAAACCTTCAAAAACAAAGGATCAACAAACTTACGTAACGCTCTTTTTCGATTCCACCTCCTCTACTTCTACTTCTTTTCCTTCTTTTTCCTCATCTTCTTTCGACTCCCTCCTGTACTGATCTTGGACACTAAACACTTATTGTGAAATAAAAAACAAATTGAAAGCAAACTCTACAGCCTCGATAGCGTGCAGCGAAATAGAGACAGAAGCTGAAAATATTTGGATGGTTTGCTGAAAATCACGATACCGGTTGAAAGTCCAGAGCAACTATATGATGAAGGTGACCCCCAGCTGGGAGGTGAACTGGGAGCAAAACTAACTATCATGAGTTGAACTACAGTATGGAATAGGAGCAAACCAAATTCATAGGTTTTTCATAATTCAAGCTGTATCAGTGGTATTTGAAAGACAACCTAGAAGATAAAAAAAATGTACTGTGTAGGCTAATGTGTAGTTATTCTGGCATTTATTTATTTAATCATTCAGAATTACACAACTTTCAGAAGAGTACCCCAGGTTTAGTTGACTATACTTGTAAAAATACGATATTCCAAAGAGAAACATTAGGTTATGGTGATTGAACTTATATATTTTCACAGAAACTTTTTCTACATTATATCAATATAGGCTATCCGAATAGGATCAATGCGTGATAAGTCCATACCATGTTTACAAAGCTGCTACCCTTTTAGGATAAGGAACTCAAATTAAAAAAATCAATTTTCCCAAAATAAAATTCAAAATATCCTATGAATGAGTAAACGTAAAAGTGATTGTTAGTTAGCCCGTTGATCAAAATATCAGTTATAAGCTTTGGAAACACTTTGAAAGTGTCTACATTTTCAAGAAATATATCAATCCTTCTTCATCATTTCTTTAAACTTACTATCTAATTATAGGCTATTGATTTTCCTTCCAGATAAAAACGAAAGACAGAGGAAGAAAATATTCCATTCTTTTTCAACTGTCCGAAAGAAATCGCATGTGGGCATAAATTTTTCTCTCGTCTAGATCATTATTGAAAAAATATAGAATTTCATAACCTGAGATAAAATATAAAGCTTATTACACGATTGATTCGATTTCACAATTGATTGAAATATGTTGAAATACGTGAGCAAGAAGAGGTGAGAAGACCAAGTGAATAGCATTTCAATGTCACATCAATTTAATGTAAAATACAGTCATAATAGATATAGTACATCTTTCAGATTTCAGGATAGGAATATTGCGATATTATTATTCTACTGTTACAACATTATGATATGAATATTTAAGACCAAGATCAATATATCATTGTTTAACCCAAAATTTCCTTATGTAGGCTAAATTTGATGGAGAAATAAAGTACCTATAGGCTTTCAAGATCAAAGGCTCTGGTTATATAATAAAAGAAGATTTGCTTTCAATGTGGTTTCCACTATTAAATAATATAATATTGATAATGCTTTCTACTTTGAGGATTTTGATTTTTCAAGTAACCTGGACTAGTCAATCAGTTATCCATGTTGTTTACCAAAGTCTTTTCTGAGCTGAAAGTCTTCTGATCGGAGTCTGTAGAAAAGCTTCGTTTATGTCAAACATAAAATTCGATGAAAACCCGCTCACATACTCCCATCCTCCAATAAGTTCTGTTCCATTCTGGAAAAATGGAGAATAATATCTCAGAACGAATTCTAGGAGATTATAACCAATCACTAACATTGTGGTCATTGCTCCAAGTGATAATGATTGTTTTTGTTATTACATGTCATATGATTATTGATTATTTGGTTTTATTTTTCTTATGTTTTAAAACATATAGATAAATACGCTGGAGAAGAAGAGTGTATTCTGAAAATCTGGTGTGGTGCACTCACACAACTTTCCTTGCCGTTATGAAAATTGATCCCCTGACGCTAGTGTTCACGCGCATCTCAAGTCTACTATTAAAAAAATCTGGTGTGGCGCACTCACACATCTTTCCTTGCCGTTATGAAAATTGATCACCTGACGCTAGTGTTCCCGCGCATTTCAAATATACTATCCCATACTATTCAAAGATTTGAGCCAGCTGGTGACAGGGCAATAACGCTGGACACATGAAGTCTGCTATCTCTCCATAGTGAATGATTTAATAGAATCAACAATAATTTGCAATTGAATAATCACATTTTCTCGAATTTAAAGCTTATTTTCAATTTTAGGTGGAAATGTTACTGAACATTAATTGTAGAGATTTTCATGCTCAATCTACTCCACTTGATTTTATTTGTTTGAATTGTATCTGAAGCCTGATAATTGGGAATCTAAAATCGAACTTTGCATTGATGGGGCGGAGCTCCTGAAATTTTTACAGATATGGGACTTGTGGCAGTTGATAGAGTTTATCGAAGACTATTTTAAGTATATGAATTTGATCAAAATCGTTGGAGCAGTTTCCGAGAAAATCACGAAAAGCCCTGTTTTTGACAACATTTTTGCCATTTTAGCCGCCATCTTGAATTGCATTTGATCGAAATTGTTCGTGTCAGATCCTTATAGTAGAAGGACCTTACGTTCCAAATTTCAAGTCATTCCGTTTATTGGGAGATGAAATATCGTGTACACAGACGCACATACACTCATACACACACACACACCACACACACACACCACACACACACACACACACACACACACACACACACACACACACACACACACACACACACCACACACACACACACACACACACACACACACACCACACACACACACACACACACACACACACACACACACACACACACACACACCACACACACACACACACCACACACACACACACACACACACACACACACACACACACACACACACACACACACACACACACACACACCACACACACACACACACACACACACACACACACACACACACACACATACAGACCAATACCCAAAAATCACTTTTTTGGACTCAGGGGACCTTGAAACGTATAGAAATTTAGAAATTGGGGTACCTTAATTTTTTTCGGAAAGCAATACTTTCCTTACCTATGGTAATTAGGGCAAGGAAAGTAATAATATCTGAGCCAGCTGGTGACAGGACAATATGCTGGAGACACACGAGGTCTGCTATCTCTTCATAGTGAATGATTTAATAGAATCAACAGTTGCAAACAGTTTGCAATTGAATAATCACATTTTCTCGAATTTCGAGATTATTTTCAATTTTAGGTGAAAATGTTACGAGACATTTATTAATTGAAGAGATTTTCATGCTCAATCTTTTCCACTTGAATGTTTTTGTTCAAATTGTATCTGAAGCCTGAGAATTGGGAATCTAAAATCAAACTTTGCATAGATGGGGCGGAGTTTCTGAAATTTTTACATAAATGCGACTTGTGGCAGTTGATAGAGCTTATCAATTACTATTCAAGGTATAAATTTGATATAAATCGTTGGAGCCGTTTTCGAGAAGATCGCGAAAAACCGTTTTTGACATCATTTTCGACATTTTAGCCGCCATCTTGAATTGCATTTGATCGAAATTGTTCTTGTCGGATCCTAATATTGTAAGGACCTTGAGTTTCAAATTTCAAGTCATTCCGTTGATTGGGAAATGAGATATCGTGTACACAGACGCACATACACTCATACACACACACGAACATACAGACCAATACCCAAAAACCACTTTTTGGACTCAGGGGACATTGAAACGTATGGAAATTTAGAAATTGGGGTACCTTAATTTTTTTGGAAGGCAATACTTTCCTTACCTATGGCAATAGGGCAAGGAAAGTAAAAATTCAATCAATTCAGATAAGTGAAAATAAGGTAGCCTAGCCTAATTGACAAAATGAATTGAAACATCTACTTCAGAAGATTGAATTGATGTGAAATATGGGATTTTACAACTATTTTTGTGAGTTACCAATTAATGGGGGGTGTGGGAGGTGTGTGGGGATGTGGGAGACGATTTTTTGTGACTAACTATTCAGTAACTCCGATCTATAAACTTATTGACTTAGCGAAGTGAGGTCTACGATTCAAGTCGACGGCTTTGCATTTTTCTTTATATATATATATATATATATATATATATATATATATATATATATATATATATATATATATATATATATATATATATATATATATGTTTATATTTATGTTCCGCATTTACGGCAAAACGCGGCAATAGATTTTCATGATATTTGACAGGTATGTTCCTCTTTGAATTTATACCATATATAGTTTTTTTTTTAATTTTGCATTTTAAGGATAATACAAAAGAAAAAGGAGTCTCCTTCGAACACCAATATTACCGTAAAAATCAGACTATATAGAATTATTTATCATAAATCAGCTGTCGAGTGGATTATAAATTGCGTGCAATGACGCATCTCAATGTAACTTAGTGAAAAAACAGCTGTCGTGTGGACTATTAATAATTATTGCAAGCAATGAGGCATGCAATTGATAACACGAAGTAGCATATTATTTTCTCTCGACTTTTCTCTGCTTTCAAGTCGGTAAGCTTTTGATGATAGTAGCATAATTGTTTACAACAAATTTTGCTCTAATAATAATAATTATCATTATTATTAATGTCGATACAAACTCAAACAGCCATCAGTTGTTTACACACCGATATCTCGCCGACACGTCAGGACAGGACATAATTCAGTCTGATGGACAGTATTAACAAGAGGCTGCGCGAGGTCTACTGTTCACAGAACTACTAGTATCTACAGGTTCAACTGCTATAGTGTATTCACAAGATAGTATACATCTACTGTTGCAGTGAGTCAGTTTTGTGGAGCACAATAATTGCACTAACCTCCAATTCGGTTGTGACCCGGTTTACTTTCTTCTGTTGAATTGGCACGACCTGAGATCTGAGCTAGATGCAACAAGCGGTGGCGGTCTCCTCTTAACAAATCATGTAATTGCTTTCAAACAGGACTAAATAGCATTGCGCGACTGAGGTACGTCAATACTACAGTAACTATATCTATATTACCCTATGGGTAATATACCACGAGTGGGTGGGCTAGTCATGGGCTAGTCAGAACGAGTAGTAGGGGCAAAGGTTGTGTCTGTCTTGTTTGTATTTAATTGTCTATAATTAATTGTACTTAATTGTATTTAATTGTACTTTAATTGTCTAATCTTGCCTACTTGTCTGTCTCTGCAACTTGTCTATGCCTTGACTTATAATGTTTGTATATATTGGCTGTGTATAGTCTTGTCATGTTTGCGTTACGATTGTGTATTCTTGACAGTCGTGTCTGAGTGTCTTGCTTGTGTCTTGGCTTTGTGCAGTGGCGTTTCCAAAGGGGATGTGGGGATATGTATCCTCCCCCCTCCCCAAATGGGACCTGTAAATTTTTTGTGGTCGGGACAGCTACAAAAATTACCTTCCAAGGTCATATTTTCTTTATAGTGTATATGTCGAAAAGATATGTGAGGGATAAGAGCACAATCCCCCTCCCCAATTTAAGTTTGAGCAATAAAGAAAAAATTGTAAATTTTTAGTAGTTATTAAAATTAATTCTATTAGCCACAAAAACTGAAAAATGCTGATTATAGGCCTTTATTGGGGCGGAGTTATGACTCCAGGTTCTCTCTGCCACACAACCCTAAAAAAAATGTATGAGAATATACATAACTTAAAACATAACTTGAATGCTAAAACAGAGTCAACATCATGATACAAAAAAATATATTGCTAGTTCATAAATGTTGAACCATACACACATCATAGGTGATGTAAAATAGCTGCTCTGATTTTCTGGTGATGAAACCAGGTTCTGAAAAGATCGCGACTTCAGACAATGTTGGAATTGCGAAATTTTCAACTGCTAGCGAGATTCGCACGGTACACCGTACTATAGTGTGGCAATGCAACTCTTTACATAATTCTAGTCTTTTCGGCGTCTTTTATAACTAGTCGTCAAATAACGGGGCCACCAAATCAGGTTAGCCGATTTTTCATGATTGAACTGATTCATTTTTTGGAAATGGGATTAAACATAGACAACCCTACAAAAATTATTTGAAGAAAAATAACCTTTTGCTCCATATGAATTCCCGTGAAACGTCGTTCTAAATATAAAAGTCTTCAATTTCAATTGTTTGCATTTTTCAGTAGTGGACTACAGTTTCAGCAAATAATGAATTTGGAAAGTGTTAAGCCGTGTCCACACTGAACAAATGTTAGACAAACATGTTTGTTGAAAAAGTTTGGGCAAATTTTATTATGTTTGACAAACAATGTTTGCCCGTGGCCAGTGTGGATGCGTCACCAAACAAAATAATTTTAAGTGGGAAGAACACAGGTTTTATGTTTTACAGCTGTCAACTCTGAAAATGTTTGGAAAAACAGTAATTTTTTGTTTGACAAACAATGATTGACCAAACTTCTTAAAATGTTTGTCCCTGAGCTTCTCAACAAACATGTTTGCCGAATATGTATGTCGAACATTTTTTCAGTGTGGATACGGCATTACAGGGAAACAAAAATTATAAAATAAATGTGCGATGTGCGGTACGTTTGCATACACAAAATTATATCAAAGCAACAAATGATTCCCAACTAAAATCAACTGGAATACCTTCATTGCTCAAAAAGAAGTGGTGTGATATTTTTATCAAATCATACTGAAGTGAGAAACAAACTGAAACTGAAATACCATTAAAATTGAATATAGAAATTGAACCAGTATTAAATGTTGCCTACTATTGTTGGAATCTTGGGTAAGTTGATGAATAGAACAAGGTTACCACATTTCAAGTTGTAAGCTAGATAGGTAAGTTGATGAATAGAACAAGGTTACCACATTTCAAGTTGTAAGCTAGATAGATAAGTTGATGAATAGAACAAGGTTACCACATTTCAAGTTGTAAGCTAGATAGGACGCCTCCACCAAATATCTGACGGGGAAAGAAACTATATGTGACACCTTAAACTATAGACAGTGAATTATAATAAGATGATACTAAATTTCATTATTAATATTGATAATATACTATTTTTCAACAATATTTAAGATTTAAAAGATTTACACGTCTCTAGTGATCAATAATTCAGAAGACAGCAAACCAATTATTATTGATTGTTCAGACCTTGAACAATGATAAATTGCAAAAATTATTTTGTAAATTGCATCCTGCAGAAAAATGTTGTTTTTCAAACACATTTTTTAGTATTGCAGCTTAAAAATTTTTAAGCAATGCTGTCGGTTCTTAGCATCAGCAATCACACCTCACTATGCACGCCATCATCAGAGCCTATAGTGAAATCAGATTCACATCAAAATGACAGCATTAGTTCAATGGAAAGCATTTATATAGTTATACAGAAGGAATGCTGGCAATTTGGAGTTAATCTTACTATGAAGTCATTTTGAGAGTCATTATAGATGTCAGGTCGTTATTCTTGTGTCAAGAAGGCAAGGTCGTCTCTAGTTGTCCAACATTGGCAAATATACTAAATCCGCCTTAAATGGTCACGGTACCTACAATGTGTGCGAAAACATTCTTAAGATAGCAAATGATTCAACAAATGATTCAAAAATGCAAGTTGAATTATTTTGTGAGAAACTCCTAAAAAAGGTGTTAAGTAGGATCATTAATAGTTGAGGCAAGTTTTCTTATTTATTAATTTCAAGTTTTATACAGTATAACAGTTTTTAATGGTAGTTATAGTAAATGTAAGCCTAGGCTACATTACTATATTATAACATATATAACTCATATTTTTTACAAAACATGATTTTAACCGCATTTGTATTGACAAACTGAGAATGGATTACATATTATATTATTATGATGGGTAAGTCCAATCATTTTGTCAAAGCTTTAGAGTTGTTGCCATACTTACATTACAGTGATGACAGTGCAACTAACATGACTCACTAGAGAAGGATTTCGATCAGCAATAATCCGGTTTGTAAGAATTCCAATGCTTTTTGATTGGTCAGCTGATCAACTGTAACCTTCTCTGATTGGTTCTCATGGAAATCAATCATTATAAAAATTAAAAAAACAGGCTTTGATTGTGATACAATTTGTGACACCACAGTCAGAGTGCAAGGCAGGAATAATTCACTAGTAAATGGATTTTGGAACATTCACTGTCAAAATAGTTCCCATGGGACACAGACCTTTCTACCTTTATAGTGAAGTCCACGTTATGATGGCAGTGTTTTATTAGCAATGGTATTGCTATCCTTGTCTATCATTCAACAGAGCGAATAGCGCTATCTCTTTCTCGCTTTGCTCTGTTGCCAGATCGTCTTTCAATAATGAAGAATTAATAATCAATTAACAAGATATTCCATCTTAATTATGGAAATTCATTATGAAAAAATATAATTGCTTGCTTAATAAAATATAATACTCCAATTTAAACGAGAATGAACATTTAATATTACATCAATAAACCTGTATCAGCTACCATCTATAGAAGGCATTGACAAGACAGAGGATCAGCAACGTTGTTCTTGTATTTTTCTTAACTGTCATTATAACGTAGACCTCACTAAAGTCACAATTCACTGCTTGGGACAATTTACCGGTACATAGAGCAATGCTCTCAATGATTCAAGTTGAATGTGATTTGAAATTAGCGGTAGATTTAATTTCTACCAAGATGGCGCGGTCTTGGTGCCAATGTAAAATCCATTATTTTGTTGGATAGGAAGTTACCTTTCTGTATGTATTTATTCTGTAGCTGTGCTCCGGCCACTGAACTCTATACTAACTATACGTTAGTATAGAGTTGGGTCGATGTCAAACGAGGCAAACGACAGAAGAGTCCTGCGACAGTCGAGACCAGCGACGGTAGAGACCGGCGACATTCGAGGCCAGCGACGGTAGAGGACTCCTGAAAAAGTGGCCTCAAATGTCGCCTGCGTTAGGCGACAGTTGAGGCCACTCTAATTTTTGTACAGCCCCGACAGTCGAGACCTGCGACGGCTGAGGACTCCTGAAAAAGTGGCCTCAAATGTCGCCGGCATTAGACAACAGTTGAGGCCACTCTAATTTTCGTACAGCCCCGACAGTCGAGACCTGCGACGGCAGAGGACTCCTGAAAAAGAGGACGCCTCCAATTGAGTTTTGTCAACAAAGGTGGTCAAGTCATATACATTCCAGTACTTGGATGATGGTCCCTAAACATATTTTTAAGTAATGGGAATCCATTACTACTGCATTATGCCTCCTTCATTGACAAATATAAATATTTATCTATCTTCTATCCATCTATAAGACGAGATGGTGTCTGTCTTTCTGTCTGTTTGTATGTGAGCTCATCACACTTGAAATACTTGACTGATTAAGCTGTAATTCTTCACAAAGATGATCATTCTGAAAATCCTTCAAGGATAAGCACTATCTACCTTCAAAGTTCATATGCTTTTTTTATGAAGGAAGTTTCCATTATTTAGTTTTCAACAAATCAGAAGTTATAATCATTATAAAATGTATTTTGTCTGGAATCGCAGTAGGATGTGTCCTCAACTGTCGCCTGCTGCAAGCGAGTCTCTAATTTTTGTACAGGCCCGACAGTTGAGACCAGCGACATTCGAGGCCAGCGACGGTAGAGGACTCCTGAAAAAGAGGCCTCAAATGTCGCCTGCGTTAGGCGACAGTTGAGGCCACTCTAATTTTTGTACAGCCCCGACAGTCGAGACCTACGACGGGAGAGGACTCCTGAAAAAGTGGCCTCGAATGTCGCCTGCGTTAGGCGACAGTTGAGGCCACTCTAATTTTCGTACACTCCCGACAGTCGAGGCCTACGACCGTAGAGGACTGTAAAACAGTCCTCTACGGTCGTAGGCCTCGAATGTCGTCGGTCTCGACTGTCGCGCCCCCATAGAGTTCACTGGCTCCGGCAAGCATTAAATTTATACAGTACACTGCACTGCCACAGAATACATACAGAATGAAAGTATCATTCAAACGCCTATCCAACCAGAATGCTTTTTACATGTAGCGAATATGTGACACGTCACGTGACTACACCATCTTGCTAGAAATTAAAATTATTTTCAATTCATCCCATTAAATTTTATCTAATAATAATTATCATTTCCTTGATAAATTAATCAATTTAATCAAGAAAATAATTTTTTTCATAATTTGATTCAAAAATTTGCTTCCATAACTAAGATCAGATTTTTATTTTTATACAAACCTGAAATGGCAGCTAATTTAAAAAGCTGTGATACACCAATCTGAATTTTAAAACAACAGAAATAAAGTTAATTGATAGGTATTCTATTCCAATTTCTTTTAAAAATGATAGATAAATAGAAATCCTTTTCAAAATAAGTAATTTCAATGGAAATAATTCTGAAATAACCTTTCAATATTATTTAAACTGGTACAAGTAGGTCTAACATAAACGTGTAGGCTAACTGAAGCATGGATGAAGTCTAGGATGGTTAGTTATCAACTTTTAAAATGTCATTTCAGGTATTTTAATTTGTGTTTCTCATATGGTAATGCCTGAAAATGATTTAATTGTTTCAAAAATACATTTTAAATCAATTATACAACTTGTGTACCAAAGTATTTTGATAGAATGAAGAAAAAAAAGGTGGCTGAGTTACTTTTGTACAGTCATTATTGCAAGTAATATAATTTCTTAGATAGGAAGATGAGCTCAAGTAGAACACCGAAGGTTAATAATAGAAATGTAAACATAGCGGGAGTACTTACGCGTTCCCAAAACCAAAATTCAAAAACGCCAAAACCAAAAACCCCAGTTCTTCAAACTACTTTAGCCGAAAAAGTTGCTCAACTACAAAGTAGCCACACTAATTTAAAAAACCAATTAGAAGTAACTCTAAAAACGTCTGAGGAAGAAAGGTTAGGGATGGTAGAAGAAATTAAATCTTTGGAACTGATTATAAAATTACAAGATGAAGACCATAAAAAAGAAATACTAAATCTAAAAAATCAATGTAGTCTAATGTCGGAGGAAATAAAGAAACTAAAATCTAAATTTGATAATACTAAATGTATGATAGAACCTCCGTCCAAATGCAAAAAAATAGAATCTAACCTAAATGATGGGAAATGCTCTGAAAATGGTCGAAATAAAACGTACAGTGAGGTTTTGAAGACAGCAACCAAAAATATAGCTGAGGGAAATAAAGATAGGAAAGGGAGAGTTCTGCTACTGACGTCCAGTCATGGACGTGATTGCAGTGATCTCCTTGATAAAAGATTAAAAAATAAATTTGATGTCCAATGTTTTTTCAAGCCAAGTGCATCAATTAATGCAGTTGTAGAGTCAGCTAGGGAACAAACTAAAGACTTTGATGAAAATGACTATCTAATTGTACTGGGTGGCTCAAATAATATAAATGAACCTAACTTGAATCATCTTCCTCAAGTAACAGAAAAAATCAAGGAAATTGTGCCACTCAGCAAAAAAACAAACTTAATAATAAGTACTATTCCTAATAGGTTTGATAGGCCAGAATTAAATGAAGCAATCAATTCGACAAACAAATCAATCCATAATACAATCAACAGCCTAAAAAATAAGAATTCTAAACAACTGGGGATTTGTTTTCTAAATGAAAGGCTGAAAAGACATAACTTCACTAATCATGGGTTGCATCTAAATCGATCTGGCAAAGTAATCTTTTGTAATAGATTGGCAGAGCTGATTGAAAGCCGTTTGCAATCCTCTGGTTTAAAAACAGTCAAAAAAACAAATAACGATTTTTTAGTAAATTGGCTCAAAACAGGGAAAGGGAAATAGCTACAAATGCTAGAGATAGAGTAGCACAAGATGGTAAGGTTTTTAGTATTTATCATCAAAATATTCAGTATCTTCGCAACAAAATTGACAGATTAGAAGTATTTCTTAAACAGGAGGATCCTGACATTGTTATTTTCACAGAGCATGGCTTAAAAATAAAGGAAATAAATCAAGTTAGGATTCCAGGCTATTCACTGAGATCAGAATTTTGTAGAATAGCTCATAGAAGTGGTGGTGTATGTATATTCACTAGCAATGCTAAACATACCCAAACTTATGAACTGGATTTTGTTAAGAGATTTTCTGTTGAGATGGATTTAGAGGTGACGGGACTAAGGTTAAAAATTGATGATCGATTGAGGTAGCAGTGTTAGGTATCTATAGGTCACCAAATGGAGACTGGCAAAAATTTTGTGAGCTGCTCCATACACTTTTGGAAATTACAACCGCTCGTTTCACAAATGTTATAGTAGTAGGAGATTTCAATACCGATTTTGCCAGGCAGGATAAAATGACAGAGGATATTAGAGATATTATTAATATGAATAATTTAGAAATTAAGGTCCACGAATATACAAGAGTAACTCGAACTTCACAGACAATTATTGATAATATCCTCACAAATATAGAAGGTTGTAATGTCAGGTTAGGTAGCTCAGATCTATCAGATCATAACTATCAAATTTTAGATGTTAAGTTGCAGGGCCAGAATCCAAGCAGAAAAAAAACTTTTGTGAAAGAAATTCAGCAATATGAGCTAGGAAATATAAATTGTTTGAAGCAGGAACTGCTTCAAGAAAATTGGAGTAGTGTTTATAACAGTTGTAACCTAAATTACAAATATAAGCAATTCATTGATACTCTAAGATTTCACATTAGTGTATGCTGTCCGATAAAAAAAGTCAAAGTAAAAAGTAAATTAAACAAAGTAGATGAATGGATAACTGAAGATATTCTTACTCAAAGAAATATTGTTAGGGAAGCTTATGAGGAATTTAAATTAGTGAGGGATGTTCCGAGTGAAGTCAAATACAAATGTCTAAAGAAAAACTATGCAAAAGAAGTGAGGAAAGCTAAGTGTAAGAAAACAGCTGAAATATTAACAACTAGTACCAATTTTAACTCTGCTGTTTGGGAGGTAATTAATAGAAATAGGAGAGCAGCTCAAAAAGATACAGTTACTAATGTCCCTAGGATAATCGATGAACATGGAAATTATATGGATGATAGTATAGACATTTGTAACTTTTTCAATAAATATTATCAACAGGTTGCATATAATCTCCAAAAGTCACTGAACACTAATACTTATAATACAACTACATTAAATGCTGAGCCAATTGAAAAGGTATTTAAATTTCATCCATTATCAAGAGATGAGTTGTCAAGAATAATAAAAAATTTGAATAACAAAAAAACAGTAGGATTGGATGGGGTCTCAAGCAAAATTTTAAAAGAATGTGAAAATGAATTACTGGACCCTTTATTGCATCTCCTTAATACTTCACTAGAGCAGGGTATTTTCCCTGATGATCTGAAACAAGGAAAAATTTTGCCAATTTTCAAGAGCGGTGATTCTGAAAGAGTTGAAAATTATAGACCCATTAGTATTCTAAATGTAATAAGTAAAATTTTTGAAAGAGTAGTTTTAAATAGGTTATTGATGCACCTGGAAGAAATTAATTTCATATGTGATGAACAGCATGGGTTCCAGAAAGGGAAATCTACTAAGACTGCAATAGTATCCCTTGTTGAAAGACTAATAGATATAATAGATTCAGGTGAGAAGGCAGCCGCAATATTTCTTGATTTATCCAAAGCTTTTGATTGTGTGAACCATAGAATATTATTGGAAATACTAAAAACTGTAGGTGTGAATGGTATAGAACTAAAATGGTTTGAATCATATCTCATAGGTAGAAACCAGTGTGTTGAGCTTACCAAGGTGGATGGGAATGAAATAGTAAAAATTAAATCTCAAAAACTGGAGGTCCAGGCTGGAGTACCTCAAGGCTCAATTCTGGGTCCCTTACTGTTTCTGTTGTATGTGAACCAATTACCAAAAGAGTTAAAAGATCACAGAGCTCTGTTGTTTGCTGATGACACATCGCTTATCTTTAACAATTATTTATTAGATAGTCTAGAAATAAATGCTTTTACTGGAGTACAGTCAATTGTCCAATTCTTGAAGCAAAGGCAATTAACAATAAATAGTAAGAAATGTCAATTCCTACAATTCAAAAGTAAATATAATTCAGTAGAGGATAGAGAAATAAATGTGTTTGTAGAGGAAAATGAATTAGACCAAGAAGAGAAAGTAGCATTCTTGGGAATTTTATTGGACAGGAAATTAACATGGCATCCTTACATTGAGAGGATATGTAATAAGATATCATCTGGGGTATTTGTCCTGCGGCAGCTTGCTAGGCTGAATGATAAAAAACTACTGTTAACTGCTTACCATGGACTTATACTATCTCATATTAGGTATGCTATTTTAGTATGGGGTAATTCATCTCAACAAAATATGGACAGAGTGTTTAAGATTCAAAAGAAGGCACTCAGATGTATAGAGAAAGTGAATAGGTTAGACTCTTGTAGGCCTTTATTTAAAAAGCTTGGTCTATTAACTGTGCCATCTTTGTATGTATATGAAGTTGTAATGCATGTGAAAACGAGTGGTGTGATCCAGAATTCAGATGTTCATGAGTATAATACGCGAAACAGAGCAGATTATCATATAATGGGTCACAATAGTAGGTTATTTGAACAAAAACCAGATTATATTGGTAGGAAATTTTATAACAAGCTACCTCAAATCTTGAAAAGTAATGATGATTTGAAGATTTTCAAAAAACAAATGAAAAAATATTTAGTTGATAAAGCTTTTTATAGTGTACAAGAATTCCTTTCAAACCTAAACTAGGTTGAACTACTTAGTGTTAGAATTATTATGTAATAACATGACTTGTCTTATACTCCATGACTGGAGTCTTTAGGACGTAATCTTTAAAAAAAATAAAATAAAATAAAATAAAATAAAAAAAATAGCCAAAACATGTTGTGACGAAATAATTTTAAAAAGGGTTCTTACATCAAAAGCTAATCTTCTTTGCGATATACTGGCAACATGTCAGCATGAGTTGAACACAGAGAAAGGTCCATAGAAAATACCATGTTGTTTCAGGTTATTGCATGCATCATTGCATGGAATTAAAAGTGAATTTAATATTTGCATGAAAATTGCAAGCAATTAATAGTCCACATGACAGCTGATTTTTTACCAAGTTAGATTGAGATATTAATTGCATATGTGTCATTGCATGCAATTAATAATTCACTCGACAGCTGATTTAAGATGAATAATTCTATAGTCTGATTTTTACGGCAATATTGACGTACTTCTTTTCCATTTGTATTATCCTTAAAATGCAAAATTTCAAAAAGTCTTATATATACATCAACGCGAAATTCAAAAAGGAACATACCTGTCAAATTTCATGAAAATCTATTGCTGCATTTCGCTGAAAATATGGGACATATAAACAAAAATATAAACATATTATAAAAGAGAAATGCAGAACCGTCGAGTTGAATCTTAGGCCTCACTTCGCTCGGTCAACAATGCTGAACTTTCTTATAAGATGGCGGATTTTAGTTACAGAATAAACTAGCTGGGTTTCCATTCTGTATGTATTCTGTGTCACTGCTTCTGCTCTGCTCCCGCTATGCTACTTCACCAATGCTGTATGCCGTTAACTTCAATAATTTAAGGTATAATTGTATGAATAACACGTTTATACTCTTACATAATTCATCAATTCATATGAGAATTCCATATAGTGGGGCTACTGGAGCATGAAATACTTATAAATTAAAAAGCAAACAGTAGTTGAAATTATTTTAACCTAAAAACACGATAGACCATTGTTTTAATCTTAGACCAGTTATAGAATAGACACGCTAGGAAGTCTAGCCTTGGAAGCCAACATCTACTGCCATATCTCCAAATCGTGACGTCATCATCGGATAGAAAACTTTCAGATTGTGTCTATTTCAGAAGGATGTAAATTATTATTCATTAAAATAGTAAACTCCAGCTGTGCTCCCGCTAAAATAGACACAATCTGCTATGGAAAACAATGTAAACAAACTCTACAGAAAAGTTTTTCATCTGATGCTGACGTCACGATTTGGAGATATGGCAGTAGATGTTGGCTTCATCGACTTTCAACATTGTCTTTGTGAGTGAGCCTTTTGAACCATGGTGCAATCAAGAATAAGTATAGAAACAGACTGTATAATAATAATAATATCGAGTGACCTGGCTGGCTCAGGTCTGGTGTCAGAGTTTTCAGGTCGCAACTGATCAATTTCAGGGCCTCTGACATGACCTAACGACTGCTTTTTAGGCAGCCGGGACCGACGGCTTAACGTGTCCATCCGAAACACGGGAACAGACTGTATAGAAACAAGTGTATTATAAATAATTATTCATCCTCATATTAATTACCAGACTTCATGTAATACCTCAGTTGATAACCAAACCAAGATAGCTTCATCTGCCATATCATTGATGGATGAAAATTTGACTATCCTAGCATTAGGCTCAATTTACTCGTAAACTGTGCATCTGACGGGAAATGTAACTCAACAAAATGTGTTTAGAATTGTGTTCTACATCTGGTTCAGTCATCAAAAGGGCTTCTTATTATTTATTTTTTTCTGTAAGACGGCGAATATCTCCCGAACTGTGCGTTTGACGGGAAAATGTTACTGAACCAAAAGTGCTTAGAATTCAATTCTACATCATGAACAGTAATAAAAATTGTTTGATCCCTCTTCCCTTTTGCCGCGGGGGTATAAGTTGTGCCAACTGGTGCTCTGTAGGTGCACGCCAGCGTGCAAAGTGTCATGTAGACGTGAGCCATCCCCATCTACTTGTCTCCTTTCTAAGGAGGTGACAACTAGTCGGGGGGACACCCTGATGCGAGGGTGCGAGGTGTCAAGTAGTCGTTTACGGTCATGACTAGTTGGCACCTTTGTCCAGTAGGTGTCAAGTAGTCGGGGGACAACTTGACGGCAATGGTATATTTTTACGAGGTTTTTTTAGTCGCCTATGGCCAAAATGACCAGGTGTCAAGTAGTCGGGGTGACAACTAGACGGCTACCCAAAGGTGAGAGTGTAACAGGTCTTGAAAAGCTGCTTATAAAATTGAAGTGCGGATTGCATGAAAGCCAGTTAAATTTTAATTGAGATTAATTCCACGAGAACCAATCAGAGGAGCCTTCTTTTCAAAAAAAAAGGATTGAATGATTAGTTTTATTTTTGAAATTAAAATTCAACTGGCTTTTGTGCAACCAGGCCATAATGTTTGGTATTGCTGGATGACTAAACGAGATCACTTTCCCTGATTGGTCAGGCCACAATTGATGATTCAAGGTCACAACACACTCCGGCACTGCAAGGTCTATAAATAGAGGTCATGACACTCGTGTTCCTTATTGAGCGGCCATTGTGTGGGGTCTTTATATCAGATATAGATTTAGATATCTGTTGGAGATATCACAAATCACGAAAGGACAAATATTGTAGAGAATTAATCAAACTTCATTTCTGGATAGTTAGTCATGTTGGTTGAACACATTTTTCAAGATATGAGCGTGTAAGCAAAACATTGAAAAATGCAACTTATAAACCACCCTCATCCCTTTAGCACAAGGGATAGGGATGGGGACTTTTGATATGTTGACCCCCTAAATGGTCCCAACAAAGCTGTAGCCTAAAGTCAAAAATTGTTCAAATTGATCAAAAAGTGTTCAAAACATTCTCTCCAAATTCCTTTGTCAATTGATCTAAGTTATTTTTGCATAACTGAAGATCTCACACTCAACACTGAAACTGCTGCAACAGTCGTGGGGATG
The DNA here is from genome assembly GCF_014356525.2 of Nilaparvata lugens. Taxonomy (NCBI): domain Eukaryota; kingdom Metazoa; phylum Arthropoda; class Insecta; order Hemiptera; family Delphacidae; genus Nilaparvata; species Nilaparvata lugens. The sequence goes on from NC_052509.1 coordinate 49,213,697, forward strand.
TGCGTAAACTTGTGAAATTATACATCAAATTGAAGAGAATTTGATGCTCCATAATCTACCATCGATATGCAAAAAGTTATAAGAGCAAAAATAGCAAAAAATTGAGGAAAAATGTGTTTTTCAAAAATGTCACATCTTTTAGAGCGGATATCTCGAAAAGTGAAAGAGATATAGAAAAAGTTGTAAGTTCAATATTATAGGAAATTATGTAAGCTTTCTCATAGGATAGTCATGTCTGTCAAATCCATAGTTTTCGAGTTATATGCAAGAAACAAAAAAATGGCATCTTTGAACCACTTCCACCCCCTTAGCACAGGGAGTAGGGGTGCGGACTTTTGATATGTTTACCTCCTCACTACCCTCAACAGAACTGCGGGGTCAAAAATTTTCTTCCAAACTTTTCCCTCTATAACACTTCGTTGACTGGGCTAATTGTGTCATGACCTGTATTTATTTATAAACCTTGCGGCACTGCACTGACTGTGGTCGTCACACTGTGCTATACTTTTCTAGCTCCCCAACTTCAACAGAACATTTTTTAACAATGTAGAAATACAATTAATTACCTATTAGAATATTTAATTTTAATAATGAAAATTAATTATTAAATCATTGAAAAACATATTCTCTTGATGAATGAAATAGGAATTGACTAGCCTATATTTAAACAAGAATGAACAGTTTATAATAAATCATAGTTTTACTGGTATCAGCTATCTTCTATAGAAGGCAGAGAATCGGCAACGCTGTTCTCCTGTTTTTCTTCACTGCAATTATAGAGTGGACCTCGTCATAGTATTATGCTCTGGAGTGGTGGTGGAAATGTATCGCGATGAAACTTTCTCGTCATATATTGTGATACACACTTTCCCCTCCACCCCCACACCTTCACTTATTCGTTTCCCCCCCATCACCACTTATGTGATTCACGTGTATCCGATTGCAGCATTGCTCAGATTTTCAAAGAGCCTGTGAGCTAATTGTGTAAGAGGAAGAGATTAAAAGAGAGAATAGGGCTTTTTGGGAGAATCAGCATGAAAGCGGCAACAGTTTACTCCTATTTTTTTATTGAAATAACATTTGCTATAGAGCCCCATGTCGCAAATTAAGGTTTGCAGAGACTATAGCTCTATTTCAGCCTTTATTTATTCATTCACTTATTTGTAGGTACAAAACTACAAATCTTATGAATATCATCGGAAAAGCTTGACCCGCAGCCCAAAACTATTCTATTCCCAAATTTTGATAATAAATAATATATCAATTTTGTTTATCCATTGTATTCAATATTAGAAACAGCTGTTAAGTAGTGAATTTAACTGTTTAAAGTTTGGCATGATTCGAATTCATTTTCATTGACCGTGAATGTCTATTTTTCAGATGGCAACAGTTGCTGTCAAGGAGGAGACCAATAGCTGCCAAGACCCAGTACCAGGCTGCAGCACTGCATGGTCTCCAAACGATAATCATGTTGATGAAGATGATTGTGATGGCCGCAAACGTGCAGCCGACTGTCAATTATTCATCCAAGGCAAAGCAAATTGTAAGATATTTTATAATTTATTATTGCTATTCAATATTATTAGTTCTATTGTTTCATGAAGATTACTATAGTGAGATACACTTTGAAATTCCAGCATTGAAGTGCAGTTTATTGAATAATTATAGAGTGAATTATCATACTAATCACAATTTATTATTGAATAAATGAGATTGTGCAATGTAATTCAACAATTGTAGAAGTTGAAACAAAAATTTGTTGAAATTAACTTGAAATTTTCACACATTCACAAGTAGATATAGGGTAGGTAAAAAAAAATGTTGAAGAATGGCACACTATTTCAAAACGTCTGTTTGTTTGTTTAATATTGAAGTATTTCTGTTCACAAGTATTTCGATTATAATATATATTCTCTCTTGCTCAAATTATTTGGAACTTGATCTATCGGGGAAGATGTTGAGTACTTCATAGGAGAAAGTAGAACTTGATGCGCAAATAAATTAAATATTACCTTTCTAATGTAGTATTTATAATAATTACAATTGAATTATGTAATTCAATTATTATATTACTTTATACACAACTAATAATATATTGGGGCTTAAGCGTCAATGTAAATTAACTATTTTTTACACTCCCTTTCACTTTTTTAACATTTTCCAATGAAGACCACCAAACATCAACTATTCCATTAACATACAGAGTGTGAATTCATTTGAATTATTAAGAAACTTTTATCACCAAATATTAAGTTATTAATTGAAACATTTTTGTTCAAATCGATGGTAATGTCTATTTTAAATGATAAATGAAATGCAACTTTCTTATTTCTATTTTTCAGATGTTCAAAATGCAGAAGAAAGTTCGGAGAAAGATGATAGCAGCTTATCTGGCCACATCAACACACAAGTAAGCAAACTGAACATCTATAATGCACATTCAAACTCTTCAGAGTCGAATGATAATAATTATAGATGGTCAAAAGGCTACATTCTATATCTGTGATCACTGTAACTATAAAACTTCTTGGTTCTATGATTTGAAAAAACACATCGAGAGACACAATAGAACAAATTATTTCAAACATGATTCTTCTAGTAATAATTTATCTGAGTCAAATGATATGAATGGACAAACGACGACATGCTATACCTGTGCTCATTGTAACTATAAAACTTCCTGGTTCTATGATTCAAAGAAACATATCGAGAGACACAATAGAGAAAATGATTTCAAATTCGAGTCTTCTAGTAATAATTTCTCTGAGTCTAATGATATTGATGGACAAAAGGCTACATTCTATATCTGTTTTCACTGTAGCTACAAAACTTCTTGGTTCTATGATTTGAAAAAAACACATTGAGAGACAATAGAGAAAATTATTACAAACATGATTCTTCTAGTAATAATTTCTCAAGTGATTTGTAGAAAAACGTTGAATCACACACAACCAAAAAACCTTATAGCTGTAAATCCTGTATCTATAAATGCAGTAAGTTGAGTCAGTTGAAAGAACATCAGAAAATTCATCCGGTCGAAAAACCTTCCAGTTGTACATTCTGTGACTACAAATGCATTGATTCATGTAGATTGAAGAAGCATCTCCTAACACATGAAAAACTTTTCTTGTGTGAAATATGTGGCTTCAGGTGCAATGTGTTAGCTAGTTTGCAACAGCATAACAAAACCCATACAGGCTCAGGCAAAAAACATACAAGCACAGGCCAAGAACTTCACATATGTGAAATATGTGGCTTCGGATGCAATGTTTTAGCTGTTTTGAAACGGCATATCAAAAGACAAAAACCACATAGCTGTACAGTCTGTAATCACAAATTCTTTGAGAAACGTAGTTTGAAAGTCCATCTCAGGAGACACAGGCGAAAAACCTTTCACCTGTATAATATGTGACTTCAAATGTTTTTGCAAGAGTTCTATGAAAAATCATTTAAGAACACATACAGGCGAAAAACCTTAAAGCTGCGAATTTTGTGACTACAAATTCAGTCGGTTAAATCACTTGACAGCTCATCGCAGAATACATACTGGCGAAAAGCCTTACAGCTACAAACTGTGTAGCTATAGATGTGCTCAGACTGGCAGTTTGCAATATCATGTTTGCAGGTATCATAAAGATGAATAGATTAGTATAGGTAGATGCTATGAGGAAGTATGGTCCTTGTCACATAAATAGAAGCTTTCATATTTTTTCAATCAACTTGAAAAATTTTTCCATAAAATAATAAATCAGATAGATATAATACACATAATAACTAGTACTTAATTTAATTTTAAAAACGGCAAGTTTCGGCCGAGACTAGTTGTGTTTAGAATTAGATAAAGAGAGGGTGCTAGTAATTTTTGTAGTAATGTTTCAAGTAACCCCATCAGAATATCTGAATAATTGAAATATAATTATAATACAATAAATATATGAGAATGTATAGATAGAATTGTTGAAGCATGGAGGAGTGCTGGTTTTGAGAAAGGTGCATGCCCTGGTCTGTAAAGTGTGGAGGGAAGAGAAAATGCCGGATGACTGGAAAATGGCACTCCTTTGCCCAATACATAAAAAAGACTCCAAGTCGGAATGTGCTAATTACCATGGTATTGCTCTGTTAAATGTAGCTTAGAAGGTCTTTGCAAAGGTGTTAGCAATGAGGTTGGCACCTTATGCTGAAAATGCTCTTGGAGAATATCAGAGTGGTTTCAGACAGGGGAGAGCACCAACGGATCATATATTCACTATCAGAACAATACTGCAGAAATGCTACGAATTCAATATTCCTGTCCACCAGTTATTCATAGACTACAAGCAAGCATATGATAGTGTAGGCAGGATGTATATGCTAGAAACACTCTGCATACTGGAGATTCCAGATAAGTTGGTGCACCTTGTGAACATGACATTGACAGGAACCAAAAGCAAAGTTAGTATCGCTGGTCAAAGTTCTCGAGAGTTCAGCATTGAGAGGGGTCTGAGACAGGGAGATACTCTGTCAGGCACTCTGTTTAACCTTGTCTTGGAAAGAGCAGTCAGAAATATAGGTTTGAATGCTGGAGGTACACTGCTTACTAGAATGGCACAATGCCTAGCATATGCAGATGATGTAGACATCTTAGCCCGAAGGGAGGAGGATCTGATTGAAAGTTTTAGAAAATTGGAGGAAGAGTAAAAAAAAGCAGGTTTTGCAGTCAATGGAAGTAAGACTGTGTACATGATGATGACTAGAGACCAGAGAAGGATACCTGAAGAGCTCGCACTGGAAGGACATCGTTTCAAAACAGTAGAATGTTTTAAGTATCTTGGATCCCTTATCACTAACAAAAATGAAAATCAAATGGAAATCAAAGAGAGATTGAAAGATGGAAATAGGGCATACTTCAGCCTACAGAAAATCATTAGATCAAGGCTGTTAAGCTGGAGCAGTAAAATTGAAATTTATAGGACAGTTCTGCGACCAGTGGTGATGTATGTTTGTGAAACATGGGTGTTGACAAGTTGTGATAAGATGCTGTTGAATCGATGGGAGAGAAAAATCCTAAGAAGAATTTATGGGCCAGTGTTAGAGGCTGATAGGTGGCGACTCAGAAAAAAATGATGAGCTCTATAATCTGTATGGGCAACCGAGCATTGTTACTGAAATTAGAAGAGCACGTATTCGTTGGTTGGGCCATGTGGAACGTATGCCGGAAACCTGTACAGCACGTATGTCTCTGTATCAGCAACCATGGGGACAAAGAAAGCGAGGCCGACCACGCAAGAGATGGTTGGACGACGTGGAGGCAGACCTTCAATCCTTGGGCGTGAGAAGGTGGAGACAGCGAGCACAGGACAGAGATGCATGGAAAAGGCTTGTGGAGGAGGCCAAGGCTCTTCAAGGGCCGTAGAGTCAATGAGTAGTAGTAGTAGTAGTATAGATAGAATAATTATTTTCCCAAGTAGCCTATATCACTGTGAAATTGCACAAAAATGAAAGTGCACATTTTTGAATACTGTGTGTAAACTTGATTCTTTGAATTCATGATGAGTTGGCTGAGGTAAAGTGTAGTTCTACCTGTTTCTTCTCTTATACCTTACAGGAGCAGACTGCTTTTGTAAGTTTATAGTTTCCCAAATGCTTGTTATCTGCTACACTCACTTCAGTTTAATTTTTACAACAGTATTTTTACAAGTATGTATTCTATATTTTTCTAATAACTTCAATAACTTGAATTTGATAAGTCTACAAATTACGTTACTGATCAGATGTCACAACTGGCAACAGGTGCTCAATAGGCTATGTTTCTTTGTAGTTCAGCTGTCCAGTCAATATAGACATACAAAAGGGGGTGTGCTTGCAATTTATATTGTAGTCCTGATTTTTTACTTTCCTTGCCCTATTATCATAGGTAAGGAAAGTATTGCTTTCCGAAAAACATTAAGGTACCTCAATTTCTAAATTTCTATACGTTTTCAAGGTCCCCTGAGTACAAAAAAGTGGGTTTTGGGTATTAGTCTGTATGTGTGTGTGTATGAGTGTATAAGCGTCTGTGTACATGATATCTCATCTCCCAATTAACTTAAAATTTGGAGCTTAAGGTCCTTACATTATAAGGATCCGACACAAACAATTTCAATCAAATGCAATTCAAGATGACGGCGAAAATGTTGTCAAAAACAGGGTTTTTCGCGAAGACGGCTCCAACGATTTTGATCAAATTCATACCTAAAAAATCTGGTGTGGTACACTCACACAACTTTCCTTGCTCATATTTGAAACTACGATCAAACTTCTGTATATGTGTATATATAATTATTGTTTTCAGAGTACTTTATCCTTAGAGTAAATTGTAAAATACGATTATTTTTTTAGTCGTAATTTTTTTAAAGTTGTCAAAACAGCTGTTCTACAGATGAAATATCTCGACTATGTGTTATTTTTATGAACTGCGCTACCTACCTACCTCATGCACGAGAAGGAGGTTACTAAGTCCATTTCTCAAGGATGGGGTGGACCCCCCATTAGATTCCCAGAGAGGAGAATCATGCCAGTTGATAGAGCTGATAAAAAGCTATCCATTCAATAACTTTGAAGAAAATCGTTACAGCCTTTTTCGAGAAAACCGTGAAAAACATGGTTTTTTAGTGATTATCCGCCATTTTTCTCAAAAATATTACGGAGCTCCTGCAATTTTCCCAGAAATGAGACTCATGTCAGTTGATAGGGCTTATAAATAGCTATACATGGTATAAATTTGAAGAAAATCGTTAGAGCCGTTTTCGAGAAAACCGTGAAAAACATGGTTTTTTAGTAATTATCCGCCATTTTTCTCGAGAATATTACGCAGCTCCTGCAATTTTCCCAGAAATGAGACTCATGTCAGTTGATAGGGCTCATAAATAGCTATCCATGGTATAAATTTAAATAAAATCGTTAGAGCCGTTTTTGAGAAAATCGTGAAAAACATGGTTTTTTAGTAATTATCCGCCATTTTTTCCGCCATCTTGAATTGAATTTCATTGAATTTCTTATTGTCGGGTCCTCATGGTATAAGGACCTTAAGTTTAAAATTTCAAGTCAATCGGTTAATTAGGAATGGAGTTATCGTGTTCACAGGCATACACACATACACACATACACACATACACACACACACACACACACACACACACACAGACCAACACCCAAAAATCATGTTTTTGGACTCAGGGGACCTTGAAACGTATAGAAAACTTGAAATTGGGGTACCTTAATTTTTTTTGGAAAGCAATACTTTCCTTACCTATGGTAGTAGGGCAAGGAAAGTAAAAAGTCATTGATAAGCTCTGCCCACAATCAACTGCCCACAAGTCTCATATCTGTAAAAAATTTTAAGAGCTCCGCCCCATCTATGCAAAGTTTGATCTCAGATTACCAATTATCAGGCTTCAGATACAATTTAAATAAAACATTTCAAGTGTAAAAGATTGAGCATAAAAATCTCTACAATTAATGTTCAGTAACATTTTCACCTAAAATTGAAAATAAGCTCAATGTTCGAGAAAATAAGATTATTCAATTTGCAAACTGTTGGCAAGTGTTGATTCTATTAAATCATTCACTATGAAGAGATAGCAGACTACATGTGTCTGCAGCGTTATTTCAATTTCAATTTCAATTTATTTTCCTTTACACACATACATAAAATACAAGTAATATTAAATTACAACAAGAATAAACAACTAGCAAAATTAGTACAAAAAAAAACAAAAATGTCCGTACAAGATGCTAATTCAGAATTTGGTGTAAAGGGGTGGGATTGAAGCTCTTCCAACTATGGTTACCCATGTACTAGGAAGGCTTTCAATCCTTGAGAGGGAAAATAAAGGATTAGGAAAAAAGGTGAGGTGGGATGATAGGATAGTTAATTTAATAAAGAAAAATAAATAAAAAGGTCCACACTAGATTGGTAAGTGAGCACACAAAAACACTAAGTTCCTCTTTTACTTTGTTTAATTTACAGGTAGAAAAAATAGTTCGTTTTAATCCAATACTAATATCATGTTTTATTTTTTTAGTCAATTTTGCGCAGCAGATATATTCTTCAGGAATTTTATTATCAATTTAGTGCTTAAATATATAAGTTGTCTTCTGATGGTTTCAATGTTTGTATTGTACATAAGATACTTATTTGAGGAGGGTCTCAGATTGTACAGGTTATTGATTGTGTTATTTGTGCAAGGAAAATTAGCTTTATGTTTGATTATATATTTCGCTACATTTATTACGTACAACTGCCTAACTGTTAACACATTAAACTCTTTGAAAGTCAAGTCGGTTGGGTAAAGTCTGGGTTTATTTAAAGTTGTTTTGATTATTGATTTTTGAATTATGAAAAGCTCTTCTAAGTGAGAATTATAACAGCCCCCCTTACGGATATACCATACTGAATTATGGACTGGACCAGTGCAAAGTAAACCATTTTAGATGTTTTGAGTTCAGAATTTTTTTTGCTTCGTAGAATTTATAGGATAGATATCTCATTCTTCTGCAAATAAATTTTATGTGTATGTCCCACTTCAAATTTTCATCTATTTGGACACCTAGATATTTGGTACTTTTGACTCTTTTTATAGTAGGGCAGGTGCAGTTATTGTTGCAGTTTGAGTGGAGTTTCAGATTTAAATTCTCATCAGGTTTACCAGTTGTATTGAATGCGAAGGTGATGTAATTGGTTTTTTCAATGTTCAGGCTCAGGGTGTTTCTGTCCAACCAATTTTTTATGAGCAAACAGTTCTGTTCTGCAATTTCATGTACCCCAGTCCAAGATTCCCCATGGAAAATAGCTGCAGTGTCATCTGCGAATGATATAGTTGTGGCGTTTTTTAATTTCAGCTTTAATAAGTCATTGACATATAATATAAAGAGGATTGGTGATAGTACCGTTCCCTGAGGCAAACCGTAGGAGGTCATTTTGGAGACATCAGTAAGTCCGTCGATTGTTAAAGACTGGGTTCTATCTCTCAAGTAGCTCTTTATGAGTTCTAGAAATATTCCCCTAAAGCCATATCTTTCGAGTTTATTGTAAAGAAAACTATGTGGTATAGTATCAAAGGCTTTTTTAATATCCAGGAAAACTGCTATAGATTTGTAATTGGAATTCAAGTTTTGTGAAACAGTATTAGAAAATTCAATTAACGCATCTTCGGTACTTTTCGCAGTCTGGAATCCAAATTGATTCTTATCTATTATTTTATGCTTGTTCAAATACACAACTAATCTCTTCTTTATAATTTTCTCCATGATTTTTGCTAGATTACTAATAAGGCTGATTGGTCTGTAGTTACTTGGGTCCAAGGGATCTCCTTGCTTGAATAAAGGTTTTTCTTGGCGGTTTTGAAATGTTTAGGGAAGTAGCCTTGTTCAAAGCATTTGTTGAAAATCACGGAAAGCGGCTGTGAAATAGTGTGGCTTATATGTTTGAGTACTTTGTTATTGAGATTATCCAAGCCTGGGGTGCAGTTATTTTTCAGCTCTTTATTGTCGCTTGAACTTCATTGAAGTTTGTCGGTCTCATAAAGAAGGAATTCGGTAGAGGAGTTTCAATTACATCGTTGTTGAAATTGAAATTTGGAGAGCTTGTGGGATCACTGTTTATAGTTTTAGCCTGTCTCTCCCAACATTGGTGAAAAAGTCATTCAACCTCTTGGCATCAACTCCAATTTTACAACACTCTTTCTTCCCCTCCCCGATAGCCTCATTAATACACCTCCAAAGCTTTGAACTATTGGTGTTACATTGTTCTATTTTATCCCCATAATAGTTATCCTTCGCCTCACTTATGAGTCTATTCAATGTATTACGATAAACTCTGTATGTATTTATCGAATCAGCATCTGCAGGGCCTTTTCTTATTTTATCATGCATTTTATTCCGTATAATAATTGATCTTATTATTCCGTCCGTAATCCAAGGTTTTAAGGGACGCTTTCGGCGAGGAATATACTTCTCAGTTTTACTTGAATCCATAAAACCATTTATACGATCCACAAAATTGTCAACTAGGGTATCTATAGTATCATCATTTCCAAAAATAGTATTCCAATTTTCTTTTTCCGATTTTTCAGCAATTAGTTTGTAGTTGTATGCAATTTTAACGTTATTTGTAGGCCTGTTATTGTCCTGTCACCAGCTGGCTTAGATCTTTGAATAGTAGACTTGAGATGCGCCTGTACACTAGCGTCAGTTGATCAATTTTCATAACGGCAAGGAAAGTTGTGTGAGTGCGCCACACCAGATTTTTAATATATTATTTGGGTACATAAGAGAAGTCCAGAACCAATTTCTTCATGCAAAATTCCCTTGTGCTAGATACAGAGTGGCCCTAAAACCTTGCATTTTCGGCTCATTTTAGAGTTTTCAGTTATTTCTGCCAAATCTCGTGATCGGACAGAAAAATTTGCTCTCGAGAATGAGATTGTAGAGCACAAAAATACGCCCAGAGGGATTTTGAATTATATATCTAAATGTTAACAATCGGAAGATATTGTTGATCAAAAACTAAAATTAATCAAAATTGATTTCTTTTCTTCAAATTTCACTCATTTTTGAAAAATCATAACTCAGTACTAATTAAAGAAAGAGAGTTCCGAATTATCTCATTTTATCCATAATTTTGTAATCTAAAACAGGCGAGAGAAAATTTTTCTGTCCGACTACGAGATTTTAGCAGAAATAGCTGAAAACTGGAAAATGAGCCGAAAATACGAGGTTTCTGGGCCACAAGGCCCTATCTATCACAAGGAAATTTCTCATGAAGAAATTGGTTCTGGACTTCTCTTATGTACCCAATTAATATATACTATATATAAAAAATCAGAACTACAATATAAATTGCATGCACCAATGTATATAGTGACTGGACTATTTTTTGGTCTATTCAACAAGAATTGGTCGACAAAATGTGATACTTGTTGGACAGAATATTCGAATTTACATTCTAATAACAAAATAACATTAGCATTTTTAAATATTGTTAAGGGCTTATTGAAAACGACCATGAACACTATGTTTGCATTAGGAGCGGCGTTGTTTCGAGAAATGTTCAACTGCGGTCGAAAAGCTTGTTGTGTAGTAATCACACATTTTTAGTTGTAGTAACAATAAGGGCCGTAGACAGGAATTAAGGGCGTCCCTGACCGGGTCCCTCATTGTATTTATATATAACATTTTCACTTTTTTTATTTTATAGGCTCTATTTTCAAGTGATGAAACAAAAGGTTTGAAAAGATATGACTCAATACAATGCAAAATTAATATACAGGAAGGATTCTTGAACATGAATCAGAAGTTGCACAGAAAGTGAGTTTGTGTATTATACTTACTATATATTGTATTATAACAACAAACCGGGAAAAGATAATTATTAGAGCTCCTTAAACTAATAGTTTATCGTTATTTCTTGAAACTTATTCAATACGTAAACCATCTTATAATGCACTCACAAATCATTGAGGAATGTGGTCAGAATAATCTTTAATATGGCAGCAATTATTTATTGTATCAAATAAATTACTTCCTGTAAACATTTGTGTATCATATCAATACAGTAATCGCTGCAATATCCATGGATCATTTTGAGGGAGGATCATGGATCATGGATCATTGGGGGCCACAGACCAGAAGCTCAGACCCAGCTCGGGGGCCCCTGGCAACCGCGAGGTTCCCACCCAGGGCCTCAATAAATAGGAATATTTTCAAAAAAATATTTAAACCATGGTATTTTGACATTTATTCTACTTTTTCAGAAATGTGTGTTCAGAATTAATGTTTAAGTAGTTCAAGATATTTTGTCCAATTCAATTTTAATATTATTGTAAAAAAACTTGATACCTTTTCCGCGCACCTGTTTATACTATCTTATGAGCCTGGGCTTGGGAAAATGACCTGATGAAACGAAAACCACCCTGACTATGGCTCTGAGTGATAATCGCGAATGGCAAGTCCTGGATGAATATCAGTCCAAACCATGTTTCCTACTCAAATTTGCTTAAATGGACAATAATTGACCACAGACAAAATTCTTACTCTACCACAGTTGATGTGACAATCGAAGCAAACTGCTTCATCGGTTCTGCCGCACTTTGCATAATTTATTTCCATGGAATATGATACAGTTGAATTTACATTGCTAATCATCACATTCACAACATAGAAATATTTGTATCAAGCTTATGGATGGACTATCCTATTCATATTAGTTACTTTTTTATAACATTATTAAGGAGATCAATTTCAGATTTTAGAAAATTCTTTTTGTATAATATAAAAATTATTTATTTGGGTTACTGATAATTTTGGTCTCACAAAACCATGAGCTGGAGATGATATTCTTGTTCACATCTATCATTTCTGATTATATTTAAGTGTATTGATTGATTTGCTGATTTTAATAAAACACATTTTCAACAGTATCCATTGTGTTTGATAATTTCAATAAGTATCAGAAGCCATTTATATTGAAGTGTTTGGGTATACCTTATATTCATATTTAAGTCTTGAATTTGTCAGTAATTTAATTATTGTCTTATTTCAATCATTAATAGCAGTTGATGGTACTCGTAAAAATTTTATTAAACCCACCAAGAATATTGAATGTAAGTCAAATGTCTCAGAAATTTAAAAGTCAAATGTTTCAGAGATTTTCTCATGTTCAGTTGCTACCATGCAAATCAGTGATGCAATGAGCTGAATTCTAATACATTTCTAATTTTCCAATCTCATAGGCACTCATGGCTAGAACCTAAAAGCATGACGAGAAGGCTTGTGGTTTCATTGTTGGCAATTTTTCAAATGGCAGCCAGGGTTATGTAGTTTAGGCCTACAGTATATTAATACTACCGATAATAACACATTCAAACTGAAACATTTACGAATCTAGAGAACTAGCAAAGGTATCACAATAATAGGTACCAAGTACAAACTTTTTGTTGAGTATAATTAAATACAAAAATACTTCTTCAAACACTGTATCACAACACTCTTACACTAAATTTAATTCCGGTTTGATGTAACATTCTTATTTAAAAACTATGAAATAAAGGAATACAATAAATTTTATATTTATATTTTGTTGAATCTCTCCATAATAAAAGCGACTCCACATTTTTTTAACATACGTACTAACAAATATTTGAGTCACTTATCTGTAGTGTATTATCTTTACCTACTATATAATATGGAGACAGCTTTGGATTTAAGTTAGTACAAGAAAGATATGGATATATGTTGTTTTCATCAAATCTGAATTACCGATACTACTTGATTAGCTGTTTAACCGTAAATAACGAACTGATCAAATTTTTCTTTAAGATTCTGAATTAATTCAAATTCTATTTCCAAATTTCTTGTATTTGTCATAGATATGCTACTTGAGAGAAAAGCCCTATCAGATCATCAAGCACAATAATTGGAAACTCCGTAGTAAGATACAACATAAAATTCTGGAATTTAAGGTTGCTTGTTGGCTCAAATCCCGTTAAAGCCAAAATGTTTTTGAATTTTCAAAAAACTTTATAAAAATTTAGAATTATAAATATGCTACATATTGTATGAGGCTTTGTATGAGACTCTTTTATATTTTGTATATATTTTTAATAATTGTGCCGGCCAGGTTAGTCCAGACGACTTGAGGTGTTAGGCATTGCACCATTCAGTCTGCTAGTGCCACCTGGTCATGGGTTCGAATCCTGCCGGTAGGTATGGACGTTTGATCATCAAATTACCCACGCATAAGCAAAACTTTCTTATCGGCTTCATCCGCAATAAAAGAATATTCTATTGAGAATTTTTTCAGTTGTTTAATAAGCCTATTTTCAGCATGGAACTATGATTCAATCTTTTGAATATAACTTCTCAGGATCATGGAGTGTCGTAATAAGTGAGAATTTTACATCAAAGAAACAGGGACCGGGGAGAATGTCGCCTTTCTATTGGTGCCTGGATCTTTTTTATCGACCTATAGTTCTTCTTTCGAGACATTTTTAGAAGAAAACATTAAATTTTCAACATGCTAAAAACTTGTTTTTTTTTCAAAAGATGATAAATCGATAGTTCAGATAGCTCACCAGAAGATGAAGTATTCTGAGTCGGGTACTTGTGCTGTGTGAATCGTCGTTGATACAGTTTGTATTTATATATTCATACAGGATTTAACTATTTTTTCTATAGGCTAAACTTGAATTAATATAAATTATTGACTGTAGTTTTTACACAAGTGTTTCCTGTATAGATTGGGTACTCTTTCCTCGCGCACGGATCAACTGTCCATGCGGGGAAATAATTATTCCATAATTATTCTATTCTATATTGTACATTGTTTTTATATTGGAATAAAGAAATTTAATTGAATTGAGTTGGTTGTGAAAGCGAGAAAGTTTCTCAGAAAAGATTGAAATTATATTTCCAATTGTCAAAAGTAGTCGAAAGATCAGTTTTTGGTCTCTAATGAATTTTGAATTCAGGAATGATCGTTGCTCAACCATCACATTTAACCCATAATATATTATACCTTAATCACAATAAAGAACTAGTTTGAATGCCACTTACATAGTTCATGATGGTAATGGCTCAACTCACTGGTAATTTAGATATCGGCATAAAAACATAAATCATAAATGCTAGTTACATTCCTGATAGCCTATTGGAAATTAGAATATGCCTACATACATCTGTATTTATTCTGTGATATAGGTATATATGTATGGATTTTGTGGCACATCTGTCAATTTTTTTCTAAAGTTCAATTCTATTGGAAAACAAAAAATTCCTTGAAGTCAACAAAAAAAAGAAGAATTGTTGAACTGTACGTGAACTGGAATTCCAATGGATTAAGTATTATTGATTATCATTCCAACAGATTATCCAAGTTATCAGTTATGTATCAAGACAAAATAATAATTTTCAGACCTATTTGAGAAATTAGTATGCTTAGTTTAAAAACAAAAATTATTAATATAAATTTCTCAACTACTGTACCACTATTATTATCTAGTGATCTAGTAATTTTTAAAATAGGAATTTTAAGCTATTTTGATTTTAAGCTATAGGCCCTATTTGTGAATAGGAATGGCTCTCAATGATTGAGAATCGCTTTGGGTATGATTACTCTTTATTACAATAATTTTATTGCTGATTGTACTTGGTTTCATCAGTTGCCCTAATTTCTAACACATTGAACGCTCTTGATAATTTAATAAACATAAAGCTACAATTATTACTATTTACATATAAAGAACAAATCATTACAAAAGAACTATATCTCTGATAGAATCTAGTCAATGTCTCACAACTCACAATAATGAAAATCATATTGGTACTAATAATAATAATTATTATTATACTAATTATTATAATATTTATTATTTTGAATTATTCAAAACTCCCTCATGGACTATACTGTCCTTGGGAAATTTTGGAATTTAATTCTATGAGCTTTCAAATATGTGATTGCCAAGCCTTACAGTCGTTATTGATAAGTTTCTATTAATTAGTCACATCATGTTACAAAAATATACAATCTATATTATACACTAAAGTATAGAATATCTGGTAGGTTTCTTATTTTTTATGTACTGTTCAAGGCTACCGGTACAGTACTCGAAATTCTTCTAATAAATTAACTAGTACACCTATCCTAGATTGAAGAAACCAAATTTTGTATTGCCTACAAAAATATAGGTAATAAGGTTCTAATATAAAAGAAGGTTCTACACTTGAAAAATATCTGGTAAATAGGTACCATAACATACCGGTACATTATATACTGCGATCTGATTCATGATATAGCAAGAGGGACAATCATGCTTGGTATCAGTTGTTTTAGGTTATAGTGGTTGAGTTCATATTCAGTTGAAATATTCATAGTCTACTGTAATAATTAATTTCTGCTCGATGTTATCTGGTTATTCACTGATCCAAATCATAATAATGTGAATGACTGTGTTCACAAAGCAGCTCAATATGTATCGTACAATTTTAAAGAGGATTCACTCTACTAATAGAACTAAGTTATAAATGAAAAATATTTCACAAAACAAGAATTAATCATTACGGTATTAGTTTAAAAAAACTTTATACAGTTTATTGGAGTGATACTTCTATTTCAAATATTTAAAAGTAAAATACATCACATTGTAATTTTCAATGTTCTTTTCTTCTTTGAAAGGTTTAAGAAAATTTGTTGAAGAGAGCTCAGCACACTGAACTTGTTATAATGATTGACTTATCGTACTTGGAATGGAATTAATGAATACATTAATTCATTTGTTATTTTTCACTTTCTTGCAGAACTCATCACAGTTCATTTGTAATATTAATGATTGGCTTTTACCGTCGCTAGCCTTCACTTGAGAATAATACACATTTTTGTGTTACAAATTCATTGATTATTTCACTTTCTCCCACATTATATTGTTACTTATTTGTTTGTACTAAATTATAAAATATCTAGTAGGTTTTTCATTTTTAATGTAACATCTATGAGTCTGCAATTGAGAATAAATACACTTTTTCATGTCACAAATTCATTATGTTTCTTTTCACTTTCTTCCACATATTCTCACAACTACTTTTTAGCTAAGATGATTAGCTCATTATCGCCAGTCTTCAAATAGGAATAAATGTAGGCATTAATTCTACAGTTTTTTCAACTCTTAAAAATGTAAGATGTGAGATGTAATCGAACTTTATTTGTTATAATGATTGTTCAGTCTGCACAAAGTAAGGCATTAAGGTAGGTAATTCATAAGTTTTTTTTTCACTTGGACAACTCGTCACACTTTATTTGTTATGATGATAGGTTTATCATCTCCAGTTTTGACCTGCGAATAGATGTAGGCATAGCGACTACTCCAGTGCAGGTAGACGTACCAGGCGACTAGGACTCCTCCCAGGAGGTTAGCAGCCGCTGAGCCCATCAGCAGCACCTGAATAATGAGATCGAATTAGAGTTTCATTGAATTTTATGAAACTAGCTTAGGTAGTAAGCTACATACTTTCTATATTATAGTGAGATGCACTTTCAACTCCCTACCTTCAGAATAGGTTAAATGTGGAGTATTTTTTTATTTTGAAACTCCTTTATTGACCCATAAGTTTACATAACATGAAAAAAATTACAAAATAATTATATTATCCTTCAGAAACAAAAAAGCCTAAAGGGCGTGTATATTACATGTTTGGGAAACAGTATTCATGTCATTTATAACTAATACTCACAGTTTGAAGTGAATCTTACTCTATTAAATACATGTAGGCCTATTCGCAAAAATCTGCCAGATATATTTCACACAAACACATTCAAGATCATGATGTATGCATATTTAATAAGACAGAATATTTTCTATGTATCACAGGTCACGAAACGAAACACATGGCTAAAACACCAGATTTGGAAGGATCGAGGAGAGGCATAGATTGGATGTCTTTAAGAAAAAAACATTTTTTATTAGGAGAAAATTTTTCAATATACTTTCTAGAGAGTTGAAAGAAATAGAGGAGATTGAATACCTAAAAAAAATCAAAGGAATATTTGGTGGGACTATCCCTATACTCTTTGCAGGAATATGTCAATTTGACTGCATGATTTTACAATCTTGTTTTTTATCAAAATTTTTGACTTCTCTATGTATAAAGGATGATTTTGTGACAATATATTAATAATTCTTGTTGTAATTTGACACTGTTTAGATGTATTATGTGCATTTTGATGAATAAAGAAATTCAATTCAATTCAAAATTCAATATGTACTGTATTGCAGTTTACTAATAAGTAATTGCAAACAGACAATAAAAATGGCAAATTAGGCTAATTTTATAAATAATGGCTATTGGACCAATGGCCAAACCAACCAAAGCCAAACTGGAGGGAGTCCACTACCATAAATAAGAAAAAGACTTTGATAACTGTAAAGGCATTTTTCTATTCCCTATGTAACGTGGAGAGTTTTATGAAAGAACAGAAGTGGGTAAATAGCCAAACCACACGCATGATACATAGAAACTAGCACACAGTACCTATATATTTATAAGTATAAGTATAAGTATACGTATAATGATTTAAGATCAAGATAAAAAAATCTAAGGACTCTTTTTGAAAACTTTTAATTTCACAACATGTTTCAACATAAATATCATTTTCAAGTGAGTTAACATAACTTATTGTGAATTATAAGTTTTTAAAAAGGGTAGGCTACTTGATTTTTTTCTTGATAAATAAAGAGCAGCCCTCACCATAAAGTAAATATTGCTCTAGCATGTATAACGTATACAATAAAAAGTATACTGGTATCTAAAAAGTATAACATTATGGAACAAAAGCTATAGTATATAGTGATAGTGAGATATACTTCAAACTTTCAGCATTGGTTGATTGGAGAATATTGAATGTTATTAATAAGGAATAATGACAGATAACAGTGAATCCCACCGTATAGGAAGTCTACATTATTACAAAATCAAAAGACACTTTGGTAACTTCTCTAGAAGTTCTTATTCTTTCAATTCTGCTTTAATTCATCGATTGACTGGGAATATTTTTCATTGAATTGCAGTACGTTGAATGCTCACCAACTATTTCTGTTTGTGTTATTCGTCATCAGAACTCAAACTAAGGTTTTTTTAGTATGGTACTGGATTACTAATAACGCTGAATAATTATAAAAAATAGCCAACAATTGTTTACAAATTAATAATTCAACAATATTTATTGATTGCTACATTGAGAAAATGTGGCTTCCACTATAGCTTATATGAATATGTGTTGGGGATGCCACTATTTTCCCCGACACATATTCATAATATGGATATATTATCCATAAAATGAAACTTGATAACTTCTCTACAATATTTGTTCTGTGGTGATTTGTGATATCTCCAACAATTTTCGAGTTATACGCTCTTATAAGTGTAAAATTGTAAAAATAACAGCTTTTAATCCTATATTTTGAAGTTCCAGGGCCTATAACTCTCCAACAATGCATCGTAGAAATGAATGCTCAGCGTAGATTTGTAGAGCTTTGTTTTCTCTTCAATTTGATGTATTATTTCACTACTTAATGTTTTCCTTCTATTTTATAGCAGGTTCTAGGTGGGGGGTGAAATTTTAATTTTGTAACAATTGATCACTTGACAATGAAATTTGAGTCTGGAACATCTGGTACACAATTTTTGACTTTGTAGCTGAATGAAGACTAGTTGGGAGGCAAACATAGCAAAAATACACATCTCTACCCGTCTATCAAAGGTGCGGAACTGCTAAGTTGACACTTTTTGCAGAGTTGAAAATTTCACCCCCAACATTGAATCTGCTATAACAATAAAAGGAAAACATTAAATAGTGAAATAATACATCAAATTGAAGAGAAAACAAAACTCTACAAATCTACGCTGAGCATTCATTTCTACGATGCATTGTTGGAGAGTTATAGGCCCTGAAACATCAAAATATAGGATTAAAAGCTGTTATTTTAACAATTTTACACTTTTAAGAGCGTATATCTCGAAAACTGTTGGAGATATCACAAATCACCACAAAACAAATATTGTAGAGAATTTATCAAGTTTCGTTTTTGAATAGTTAGTCATGTCGGTTGAACGCATTTTTCTCAAGATATGAGCTTGTAAGCAAAAGATTGAAAAATGCAACTTTTAAACCAACCTCACCCCTTTACACAAGGTGTTGGAATGGGGACTTTTGATATGTTCACCCCCTAACTGGTTCCAACAAAGCTGCGAAGTCAAAAATTGTGTTCAAAACATTCTCTCCAAATTCCTTCGTCAATTGGTCATTTTCTGGATAACTGAAGATCTCACACTCAACACTGCAGCTGCTGCAACAGTCGTAGGGATGTGCGTGAACTTGTGAAGTTATACATCAAATTGAAGAGAATTTGATGCTCTATAAGTTCATGTTCAGCATGGATTTTTCCCGTCGATATTCAAAAAGTTATAAGAGCAAAAAAAGCCAAAAATTGAAGGAAGATGTGTTTTTCCAAAAATGTCACATCTTTTAGAGCGTATATCTCGAGAAGTGAGAGAGATGTAGAAAAAGTTGTTTGATCAATATTGTAGAAAATTATGTAAGCTTTAATCTCTTATAGAATAGTCATGTCTGTAAAATGCATGATTTCCGAGTTATATGTGAGAAACCAAAAAATGGTACCTTTGAACCACCCTCACCCCCTTAGCACAAGGGGTAGGGGTGGGGACTTTTGATATGTTTACCTCCTTACTACCCTAAACAGAACTGCGGGGTGAAAAATTTTCTTCCAAACTTTTCCCTCTATAACACTTCGTTGACTGGGCTACTGTATCAATCTGTATTCAATTTTTCCGTAATGCAAAATTAAATGTTAACATAATATTTACCGTGAGAATGTTCTCGACCTCGGGACAGTTGAGGTCCTGGTAGCGCGTGACCTTGGCGGTGATGTCAAGGACGTTCTCGGTGTCGGGCGCGGCTCGCGCGCGGCACACACACGTCGCATTGAGCACGTTCATCGGTTCGCAAGCGGCGCGCGACAGGAACACCAGATGGAGCGCGGCGAACGCGCCCGCACAGAAACACGTTCCACCCGCCGCTATCGACACTACCACGCTTATTGTCTGCAAACAATTGTTTTAATTTTTGTAATTACTTTTTTTGAAACACATCACTGTCAGTGCGTACCCAGGACGTTTAATTTTCATTTTAAATAAATTCAATCAAACACTAGAACGGCCTCATCGGAATAGCTATAGTGCGTTCCCAGGGCAAGACAACTCTCTAGTAATTATTTTTATAGTACCTATTTATAAGTTATAGTAGAATTCACTTAGTAAAATTCAGTGAAAATGATATAGGACGTCATAGTTGTCTAGGTTCTTTTTCCATTGTCTTCTTTAGTAGATAACTACTGTCAATACTCATTTTCCTTTATACTTGGCTGTATAATGAGTTGGAACTATAATTATAGTTGTGAATATTAATAGAATATGAAAAAGGGTACTTGATAACTTCTATTTCTTTTCAATAATCTTAAATAACGGTTATTGAGGTACTAGTTCAATATAATAATAATAGTTGATTCTTGTTAATAATGATCAATAATATCAAATATTTCATATTCATGACTATGAAATATAGAAGAAAATATATTGTTTCATGATTTAATACCATAGAGAAAAGATAGCATGGGATATCTTCTTATTCTATCGTTTCTCTGTGATAATACTCTTTGGTAAAAAACAAGTTTCATGAAAGGGGCTTCACAAAACACGTTTCTCCGGTGTTCAAGGATCCTCGACTAAGGATCTTGAAAGGAGGCTTCCAATTTGGAGAAATTTCTGACTGCGATTTGTTTCAATTTTAATAAAATCACCTAGATTATTTACTTACTTTGAAAATGAATGTATGACAAGAATACGGTTTGCCTGGATAGTCTTTTCTGCAACAAGAGAGTAGTACAAGTCCCAGAATTCCAGACAAGAGGAGCTGTGAACAAAAATGAATGAATTATTTCAAGTGCACTACAATATTTTGATTCAATGAATCAACAGTGAAATTCTTGAGTGAATAGTACTAATCAAATTCACATACTTCCTCCAAAATATGGAAAGTGAGCTTTGCCAGTTGAAAAGATTGAAAACCATTTACTGTATTGGAATATTGCTTGTTAAAAATATCTTAAGAAGAAGCGAATAGTCTTCGGTCACAATTCAAGCAACCTGATAATAAGTTATAAATTTGTTAGTCACAATAAATATATGGTAATATTTATCAACATGAAAAATTGTATTGACATATTTACATTATACTGTATTGAAAATCTTCTAGATTCAGACAGAGAAGCTATTGTATTTTTTATGTAACTTAGGTCTACTCCTCAGGGTTTTTTGTTTGTTTTAGATTACTATAGTTCTTTTCGATCTTTTTCATTCTAAATGTTCTCAAGTATTCATAAATTCAGAATTTGATTGTTTATTTGTTTTGGAGTTGGAGAGTGAATTGATCAATCATTCAAAATTAGAACCTATATGGACTGTCGTCCAAAAACAAATTGAAACAGAAATGTTCATGGTCTCAAGTCTGTTGCTTCTTTCCGAAATTGTTAAGACTGTACTCAATTTAATACTGTAATAACAAATAAATTAGAAAGGTGGAAACCAATTTATTCATTCATACAATACATTATCAAAATGATAGGGAGATGAAAAATAAGGTAACCTTATTGCTATTCCAATTGGAAACTAATTTATTGAGAGGAGATAATAAGGAAAATGAGGGAGAGGTGAAAAAGAATGACGAGGAAATGGAAGAGGGAAGGAGGAGGAGGAGGATAAGACGAGGATGGAGTAGGAGAAGTACGAGATTCAAATGATACCTGAACCAAAGTGATGATACCAATGTATCTAGAATACAATACCTATGTGTATGTATCTAGGTGCATTAAATGCTACACTAACTATTAAATACTCTATGTATGCTGATCTCTAACTAATGATAAATAAAATGTGATGATAAATGTTGAAATCTCTGTTGCTCTATGAGAGATAGGATATTTATTGTATGGTACACTTATTAAATTACAGATTATAATTGATTATCAGTTAAATGAATACCGGTAATCCGCTCCAGTAAGGCACGTCTCTGGTGGGCAGCCGTGGTGTCCATATGATGAGCCAGAGGGCCAGCGTGGTGACCGCCCCGCCAATCAGAGCCTGCAGCGCGGCCAAAGCGCGACCCAGTCTGTGGTGACGCATCACATGTGGATGGTACTTTCTTTGTACTGCAACAAACCATTCTCCAATTTTATTTAATATTCAAAAATTATTTGAATATTAATAATATTATTTTATCTTGCAATATTAATCTAAAATATTATTTAAATATTTTATTAAATGTTGCAAAAATAGGACATCATTATAAAAAAATTGACTCATATTCAGAGAAGAATATCCTACTATTTATAATATCTTCTATTTTTATTTTGAATTTGTTTGAAACTGTATTGTGATGAATGAAGTTTCAATTTCATTGTATTCTATTGTGCGCTAGTTGAGAGTTGATTTCTGAATTCAAAAATTCAAATTTTATAATCCGGTTGCACAAAAGCCTATTATATTTCAATCATGGTTAAATACCAGAATACCACGGGAACCAATCAGAAAATACTTTTTGTAAAGGAAGCTTCATTCTCTGATTGGTTCTCGTGGCATTTAATCGTGGTAAGAATTTAACAGGCTTTCGTGCAAACGAGCCTATGTTTCATAGAATAAGAACAAATAGAAGTACAGGATGGTCCAAAGCATAAGCATGATTGGATACAAAATAAATATAACTTTTAAGTCTAGAAGTCACAGCTAGTCATAGTACCACTTCTTTTAAGGCTTCTCTGACTGGTTCTCGTGGCATCTAATCACAGTTTACATTTAACAGGCTTTTGTGCACCCGAGCGTAGTTTTATAGAAAAAGGACAAAAAACGTACAGAATGATTCAAAGCATAAGATGATCGATCGTATTTGAAATAAATATAATTGTCAAGTCCAGAAGTCGCAGCTAGTCACAGTACCACTTCTTAATTATGACGTTTTCCTTAATTTGAAAAATTAGCAAACTCATAAATTTGAAAAAATCAAGTTGTTAATCGAATTGTATCTATTCCTATTCTAAATCTGCTGATGCCTTTTTGGGCCAAAACCCACAAACTGTGCAAGAAATGTTGAAGAGAAAGCTGCAATGGCTTACATGTAGGGATGATAATTATGTAAAAAGAATAGAAATTCATTATCTTACCTGGTGACAAACTAAAAAACAAACCATACCTATAGCCTACCTTCACTGAAATTCATCAAAGAATCCTCATGAGTTGTAGGCTAACGGCGCATCTTTACTTTTTTCTATCCATGCTACTATAACGCAAAATAGCTCCTAGGTGGGAAATATATGAGATTTCTTCATAAAGGTACTGCTATAAATATTGTGTGATGTATGGGAGAAAATAATATATTAATGTGTCTGAATGAAAAAATGTGTTGAATTCACTTTTTTACTTCCTTTCAAATAATTTAGTCATTGGAATGAATTTAATGCTTCTACTCCTGTAACTAAAATTTCTCCGCTATTTTTGCTAATTCTAAATCAACAAAAATGCTCATCTCATTCAATTATGTTATCTTGAATTTCCTCATTCTTATTTTATTCCAATTATTTTTCTTCTTCTATTACTAGTCTACTTGATATCAATTGGTTTTGGGAGAATTCAATTGAATCAAATCCAAATTCATCTATTCGCCATAGAAAACACAATGCAAATATTGGAAGAAAAATAAAAAAATATAACAAAATTGTTCTAAGTCAATAATTATTGTTCTAAACAAAGCTAGGCTACATTACTTTTTCTATCAACAACTAGGCTACCTTGTTGTCAAACTGGCCTACTTGTTTCTTGAGATCATTCTTACCGAACCAAACCTATTTCATACGTTCTTGAATAATAGATTGGTGATTTGGATTGTGGTTGTGGCACTGTGCGCTTGAATAAACATCGGCGACAAGGTCACGTGACGTTGCGATGAATTCTCATTCACTCGATTTGAAAATAGAAGTGATTTTGCAGAAGATGAGGCATAATTGAAGGTCAATGCTGTGCTGATTCGATTTTGTTGGAGAATTCAATTTCCGTTTACATGTTTGCCAATTGACATTTCCAATGAAATTGTCCATTCGAACTCTGTACGATTGGATGTCATGTTTGTACATGAGATGATAGTAATGATCTAGATTGGAGTTTGTGAAAACTCATCTTTTCTTCATTTGTAAAAACTCACATCTTATCAGATCAAAGGTCAGAAAAATGTTTTATCAAGTGATTCGTGAAGTGTAGTTTTGGTGCCCAAGTGTAGTGCCTAACCTTCAACGAATTCATTCAACTCTCCATCATTTCTCTATGAACGTAGGTAGCGTACTACAAATTCTCCAGTACTGCATCTTCAAGAAATTTTTACAATGTTTGAACTTTCATGATAATAGCGATAATAAAAATGACTTTATGAACTCTTCCCAGTCAACTGAAAAAATAAAAGAGGCAGTAAGGGTACCTGTTTAGAAAATAAACAAGCCTTCTTTGATATGGGTTGATAACTCAACCTACAACACATATATACAAGTTCTATGAAGTATTGTCAAGACTCTAGAGATCCTCATCGTAAATTAAACCGTTTTTAGTCTTGACTATGTACCGTATAATGCAATCTTTATTCTTCAGGTGTTTGCTATGCAGTCTCTTATATGTGGACAGCATTCTTCCTACTTCATGTCTCAGCTCTCACGTCTCCATCATTTTTACCTTCTTATTCACATTCCTTTTCTCTTTTTCTCGATAAAATAGTCGCCGTAAATTGGCGGACTATAATATGCCATACAGTTCATCTTTGTAATAACTGTTGGTAAATGGTATCTTCAATTTCTTCTTGATTCTTCGTTTCTCGTCCAATTTACTTTAGTCAGATTCTCACATACTCTCCCTTTTTTCTCTTTCTCTTCCCCTTTTCACTCTCTCTCTCTCTCCCTCTGTCTCTCTCTCTTTCTTTCAAGTGGAGGAAATAGAAGCTGACCCAGGTTTACTCTTTGTTTTTATTTTTTTCTTGTCATTTTTCTAATCCCCTCTGTCCGTGGTTGTTCTATTTCTCAATGTTCACGACTTCCAGAATAAATCTTAAGCTCACAATACACATCATATTTTAAACATTAATTATTTTCACATGTTCTACGTCAGTACCGGTACCGGCACATAACATCTTTAATTAATCATCTGGATGCAATTGATGGAATTAAATCCTATATTGGTTCAATTCTTGAATACATCCATGTATTATTGTTGCTATTGTAGAAATAACGATTTCTCTAGAGATTCAGGTGATGAAACATACATGTAACGTAGTGTAACCTACTCATTCCATAGAATATGAAAGCAATGAATGATCAATCATTTCAAATAGACTTCGTGAGCATTGAGAGGCTAGGCACACACCAGTTGGTCAAGACAAGACAAGACATGATCAGACACAATACTTCACATAGTTGCTTATGAAGGCATGTCTAATTGCAATGACTAATCTGTGTGTGTTGCGTCATGAGCAACTATGTGAAGTGTTGTGTCTGATCATGTTTTGTCTTGTCTTGACTAACTGGTGTGTGCCTAGCCTAAGCAAACGTAGACTAGCTAGAAAACCTTTGATATACTAACTTACGCTGGGTTAGTCAATTCGAACCCCTCTAAGCGCTTGATTGTTATATCAAAAATGTAATGTTATCATCCCATCTGACTAGGATACTCACACAATAGTGAATACTTATATGCGGATCATTCAATGAAGACAATCTCCTGGAAAAATACAGCATAGCAAATTTAGAAAAAAAAACAAAAAGTAGTAAATGTAGTGTACCATTAATTCTTTGTTTGAATGTTGTATATTTTCCCATTAATCAATATTATCTTCTCCCTAACTTTCATTTTACCCAAATTATCTTTACTCAACTACCAATCTTTCAATGTTATCTTCCACAAAACCCTAAAGTAACTTAAGGCCATTTCATACCTATAAGGCTGGATACACCATTATCCAAAGTAAATCAGTTCAATTATCCATGTATTACATTATATCCATTTAGAAGTGTACCTATAATACAGCTATAGAGTAAATGTAATGTACATTATCAGTATGGTACGTACCGGTATTTACCATGGCTTGGTAACCGGCTAACCTAAAACCGACTAGCTTCTTACGTAATGAATATGACATTAGCGTTTGTTTGGTATCAGCTAGTCACTATAGTGCTTGGATTTCTTCATTGCTCTCCAGTACAACTTTCGCCAGCTCTCATCTTCTTCTTCTTCTTCTTCTTCTTCTTCTTCTTCTTCTTCTTCTTCTTCTTCTCCTTCTTCTTCTCCTTCTTCTCCTCCTTCTTCTTCTCCTCCTTCTTCTTCTCCTCCTTCTCCGTCTTCTTCTCCCACTATCTCCTTATTCTTCCTCTGCTTATCTCCTTCTTATTCTACTACTACTACTTCTTCCTCTCTTCCGTTTCTTCTCCTTCTTCTTCTCCTCCTTCTTCGTCTTCTTCCTCTACATCACTCCTTCTTCTGTGTCAACAATCCAGTCACGGTTGAGAGATGCAAGTGAGCCTCTCAAGACCATAATATCGTATCGCTGTAGTGGCTCCACAAAATTATGTTGTAAGATCATTTCACTTTAGTGGGCCAAAGCCGTCATCTGTGATACTATACTGATATTCGTTTATTTACGATAGCAAAACTAGAAAAGAAAATAATGTTGTGAAACAGATAGTACAGATAGATACTCGATTCGTGATACTTGTTTGTTGTTGATTGATTTAGTAATGTCAGAGATAAATGATTACTACAGATAAACTATAATTAAACGGTATCTTCACTCTATGGTTTGTACTTAGTGAAGTTTTTTTCGCCAAGAGGTCAGGATTGCTAATCACTATCGCTATTGATGATCAAATTTTGGAATAATGTACCACAATTCTACATTCTTAAAGGAAGAATGGTATTGTTCAATATCAGATTATGAAACAATGATAACCGTTAGATTGATTGACCTGCTTCATTATTATGTGTCATTCATAATGTCCTCAATTCTAATTAAAGAATGAAGGGAATTAGTGTGAGTGTTTCATACCAGATACATTTCCCTCAACTAAGCCTTATAACCAACGTTCTCAATTCTAATTGCAACATCAAAGGAATAATTAGTATGAGTTTTCCACACCGTATATATTTTCTAAATACTCCAACAAAGTCTGCAGCACCAAATACCCATGTGTTTATTTGGAAGATCTGCTCCGGAAACTGAGATGTTTATTTGCCAATTGGCTCAGTTCGATTTCCGATCTGATAAATAAGAATAGAGCTAAACACGCCTGCAGTTTGCCACTCGCATTATTAGAGGCTGCTTAGAATAGTTCGGTACTTCGGGCTTTATTTTTAGAGATGCCGTTAAAGTCAAGAGTTCTTTGTGGCTTCTAAATAGGAAGGAATGAGAAGACCAACCATTAGGCCTGGCGCAAATAGACACAGCTTGAAAAAGAGCTCATTGGACTATGCGGACAAACTGAGATTAGCCGTTATTTTGGTCTACGTAGCCTATATTATTTAGGTAAGTAGAGTATTCATAACGTACCGAAATTTCCTTTTTTAAGTTCAGAGGAAAGTGTGAAATACACATAGGCCTAATGAAGTTGAAAATAATAAGAACTTAATAACAAATTCAATAATTGATCGAACGAGCGTAGCGAGTTCCTACTTTTGAATTAAGAGGCTCGAGTCCTTGTAGGGGTGATTGTATGTTTGACGATAACTCTCGAATACTCACATCAATCAGCATCAAATTTTCAACATACATATTCTTTGAACAGATTGATACATATCGAGTTCGTTGGACAATAACATTCTTTATAAGGCGATAAGGATACGTGCTCAATATTTTATTACTGTGGTGAAGCCTGTATAATATATCATGTATGCTGTAGGTATAATCATTATTCACAGATGGAAAAAAGTATTTGAGAGTCATATGGAATATTTTTAATCGATTCTACCCGGACATTTCATTACAATAGCTGACAAATATAACTAACGGTATTTTCTTCAGTGACGAGTTCTCCAGCCCGGGAGGTTATTGTTATACTATAGTCAGGTATCAAATTATTTAGTTATTAACAATTTGCTGTATCAAAAAAAGTAATAGATACAATAAAAAGGGAAGATAAATCTCCCATGTGAAAGCAAAAGCTATTGTATCTTCGGAATTCTTGAAGAGATTTTTGGTTTTCCAAGATTTTTGGGTTTCCCCTATTTTTGCATGTGGCTTGTAGCTGACTAGTCTTCTAATCTACCCCGGATTCAAGTGAGAGGTTATCTGTCTTCAAAGACTTCTAATGTTATTTTATAATGCATATAACCGAAGAATTCTCTCGCATCTTTGGATAATGTTACAATGAGCTTTTATCGTACTGATCTTGAACCAGCTACCTGATAATACGGAACAATCCTACTGACCTTCTAAAGCTCTACCTCTCAGTGTTTAAATAGAATTTTTCACACAATTGTTTTCAATCTGGTTCTACTCAAGTCTAGGTCTCCTCACAGTTCATGATTTTGTTCCACGAAGGTCGGATTTGTTAATTTGGTAGTTTAGAACAATAGGAATGTGAACTCAATCACATTCATTATATGAAAGACCGCAATGCTATGTTTTAGCGATACAATCTTAAATATTGTAAAGGAAAAGGACAATGTACAGAGCTCACAAGCGGTATTCTCTGTCACTAAGAACTCAACCACCACTGAAATAGGATGCATTAAACCAAATCTGTCCTAATTGTAAGTATTTTAAAAGCGTGACATTAAGGCTATTCTTAAAATGTCATGCTAAAAATTATAGGACTTTCAGAAAAAAATCAGAATGCTATTATCAATGTTTTTTATGTATAAATCAATAATTGAATATTGATTTTTCTATTTAATATAATGTTGAATAATTATCAATTAATTACGATTTAACAATTTTCTTCTAATTTCTACTTCTGATTTCAAATGGCTCTTAGTTGAAAGATTAGATACGCTATTCTGTTTTTTCACCTAACCATGTGGAGGATGAGTAGAGATAGAGTAATTTTCAACAATTCTCCAGTTCGTATAATGAATTAGAATTAGTTCTTGACAAGAAGATACAATAGACAACGTTGGGGCCAGCCCAAGAGTCTCAGTGGCTTTAATAGACAAAGTTACAAAGCCAATCATTTATTACATAAATTGTTTTCGGTAAGAGGTTATCAATCACAAACTTACTAGCTGACCAATAAGAAGAGCAGTAACTCAGTCCCCATGTCAAGGACCATAGTGAGAATAATTCACCCAATCACAATTCAACCAATGTAATTCAACCAATCACAAGGAACTTGATAAGAGAGCAGCAATTTTGATGTCTTAGCGACAGCTAATGGGAGTTCAGAAATTGATAATTTTATAAATCCCAAGCTTATCAATGAGAAAATAGCAATTTATTTTCATGGCAGTTGACATTTTTATTCCATTAAAAATGGAATTATGACAATTTATGAATCATATGCTATTCTTCAACATAATAAGTGTGACAATTAAATATGGATGGCAACATACAAGATAGTAGAACCACGATTAACCAGCAACTTGCAAGTAAACGTTGATACTCCATAGTTGATACCTTAGCTTAGCTCAGAAGCTGTCAGAATTTACTTTTAGGGAAAGGTGATTTATGTAACCAGTAGGTACTATTGAATCACGCAAGTCTTCCTGGTTCAACTGTTCGACTCCTGTTGAAAGTCTTTTCCATGGTTACTTCAAGTATTCACTTATTTTCCATTGAAATTCCCAATAAATCTCTGGTAATATACATTTCTCAACTTATCCAAGTTCAAGTCATCTTGCAAGTTTTTTTCATTGGAAGACAATAAAAATTACCAAGTACCCTTTTTATTCTATATCAAATCACAGCTCATTAGAGCCATTTTCAAGGGTAAAAGGTACATTAAAAATTTTATTGTATTTAAATAATTTCACTAGCCCTGAAAAGTAAGTTTTTTTAGTACGATACTTCATAATTCAGAGTATTCTCACATTTCTATTGGAATTTCTAATGAATCTCTAGTAATCTCTGTAATTCTTCATCTCATCCATATTCTGTTTTTAATTTATCGTACAGTCGTATTAAAAAACCCAAAGTTTTCTCTCATTCTCCATTAGAATTTTCGTTGAATCTCTGTTAATATACATTCTTGACTGATCCAGTTTCTGTTTCAAATTTTCGTTTTTCTACGCTGAACTTTGACTTTTCAGGCTCTTTAAAGAAGAGACAATTTCAAAATAACTGTTCAAGAGAGAATAGAATAGCGATAGAATCAGAGTCGCCTACAAAGTCATCGCACTCAAGTAGGTGATTTATTTGACAAGAGAGGGGACATTATCCGACTCAAAGTTCCAAAGTGGGATTCACCTCAAACTGTCAGCATCCCTCATGAATATAAACCTAATGCTTCCCATTGATCCAATGCTGACAGTTTATATAGCACGTGGCCAGGTACATATTGGAAGTCGCGTTGACTCTCAGTCTGAGAAAGCACTGAAAGCACGATCATAGTTCATTGACTTGTTGATGATGTGCTTCATTGTCTATGCAGTATTCTGCGATTCCGTTTTAGAATTGTGATGGAGAGTATGGTGGATCATAGAGTATGAAATAGAGGGCTCAATCCCAGTTCAAGCCGAACCAAAGACTTCGAATACTTAATTCCAGGATGCATATCAATCACTAGGTACACATAGGTTATAACATTTTTCTTCGCAATGATGCTATTTTTGAAATAAGACTATTTGAACAAGAATATATAGATTTTCACAATGGTCTTACTCAAGACTTTCAAACACAAATTGCTGAAAATTTTATGAAGAATTTCTACAATGTTTTGAAAAGGTGTTGTGACCAGAGATGAATGTAGGCCTAAATAATATGAATGTCGGGGCACCGAGCTTCGCTCCGGAGTACAAAAGCATAAAAATTTAGATTGTTCACAAACCAAATTGAAAAACAAAATAGCCCTCACTAATCACTTAAAACTGTAAAATAATGATTAGCTTTTAAATGTTTTATATACTTTAATATAGAATGATATACTACTTTGTAGTGTATTGTATTATTTTTTCAATTGAATTTTCAAATTCAGATTGAATGATTTGAGTGATTTTCTCCAATAGTATTACAAACATTATTGGTGCTATTAAACATTTGACAGATGTATTTTATTCAAATCTGCTGCTACCGTATTGTTATATTCCTCACAAAAATAATAACTAAGATTTTAGCAGAGTTATATAGCCTAGTGGTTGTGCTATTGAATTTGACTTTAGAATACTCGGAGATACAATTTTATTGAAAAATAAGGTAACATTTGGCTAAATTCTTCGAAATCGTTGCAAAAGTCATTTCGACCGCCTTCCATTGAGGAAAACAGGAAACAGTGTTGGTCACGAACACTATAATAATTAGTCTTCTTTCCTTCTTCACTCGTATTCTGTATTCTTTTGTGTCCCTTCGTGATTCTTGGTTCTTCTTGCTATTTAGAACGTGAACATGCTACAAAAGAGGGGATCGTCACGTCAAGCGTGAGGAGGTGAGGATCACTTGACAGGATGAGTGTCATGCACTGAGCATGAGTGCAATGTGTAATGAATACAGAGAGTAATAAGAAGAAGAGAGAAGAGAGTGAAAGACAATAAAATAAAAAAATGCTGCTCATACTGAATGAGATTTCATATGCAAATCTGGAGTGACACACATTTGCAACTACAACCACACTCTTCTCCCATAAGGATTACATGTAAAATTTGAAGGACCGTAGGAAAGAGTCCTGAAGTCGAATCATAAATTTGATAGGCCATAAACCTACTCCTGAACATAACAAACACAACTAAAAAAATCGTCAAATTCAGTGCACACATAAAAAGATATTGAATGTCAAAATTTGAGGATCGATTTTTATTTATATAGATTAAATGAACTATTGATTTCATGCAATTTTAATAACTAAAATAACATAGTATTGTCTATCGACCTTTCTCTGCTTTGAACTCGGGCTGACCTATTACCAGTATATCTTGAAGGAGATTAGCTTTTGATGTCAGCATTTTTGATACACCAACCCCTAACAGCCATTAGCCGTTTTCACACCGGTATCTCACCGACACGACATACAGACAGGATTTACTCTGATGGACAGTATAAGAGGAGGCTGTGGTTTATAACTGCGCGTGGTCTACTGTTCACAGAACTACTAGTTAATTTATTGATCAAACGTGGTTAGGTCTATGTTTTAACTAGGATTTTCTTTTGTCTGTCTGTATGTAACGCGATTACGGCCAAACGCGTTGATAGGATTCGATGAGATTTGGCAGGAATATTCCTTTTTCAACTGCGCGTCGATGTATACATAAGGTTTTTAGAAATTTTGCATTTTTAAGGATAATATGAAAAAAAGGAATAATTCCTTTTCTATGGAGGAATTATTCCTCCATACTCTGATATCACTATATATCTGACTATAATATACTTTGAAGATAGGATTAATCAGACTATAGAATAATTATTCATAATCAATCAGCTGACAAGTGGATTATTCATTGCATGCATTACACAGATGTCTGACCGTGTCTATTTCTATAAGGTAGGGGTTCAATATTTTTTATGTTGCGTGCCCATCAGTATCAATATTCTCACATTTGAAAAACAAATTTAATAGGTGATTGAAAATAAAATAAAAAATTATTAAATGAGCTAAATAATGCTGAAGAGATTATAATATTCTTGATTGAAAAAAATTAATTTTAAAATAGTTGAGAAATATTTTTATCAGATGGAAAAATTATCACGGAACTGCATAAATATTATCATATGGGATACAAATTCAAACGTGAACTGAGTTTTTTAAGATAAGTCAGTTTTTAAGAGTAAATTATGATTTAACTGTGAATTGTGATTCTACTGAATCAACTAGAGCAGGTGACATCAGATACTTGTGGATGAGAAAACTGCGTGAAGTCTACTGTTCACAGAACTACTAGTGCATTTTAGAGCTAGTGACATTCTCTTTGAAAAATCACCCTATTTGACTTTTAATAAAGATGTTCACAAGCATGACACTCGCAATAAGGGGAAAATTTTTACCGACTAATACAGATTGAGTAAATCTCTCAAAAGTCACACTGTACTAACTAAAAGGTTTATAACAAGTTTGCAAACCCCTCAAACGAATATTCAAAGAAGATTTTCCTTCACAAATTAAATGAATGGCTCTAGAAACCCTTTCTATAGTATTGTGGAGTTTTTCGAGCACACCGACATTGACTTCTAAAGAGTGCTTAAAATATAATTGATTGGAACATGTAATTTATTGTTATGAATATACCGGAGCTGTTTGCTGTGATAATATTTCTCTGTTTTTAAGAATGCGAAATGTATGTGTATTGTATGTATGATGTAATTATAAGTTCACCTGATGACTTTGTCAATAACATGTATTTGTTCACGGCAATTAAAACATTTTGAATTTGAATTTGGGACATAGCACACAGACTGACCATTACTTGGAAATTAGTTCTGCTGAAACATTATCAATAGTTACTCCATATATTATTTTTGTATTGCTTGAGAGCTGAAATAAATATAGTGAGTAGTACCTCCTCTTCCCTGTATTCTTCTCCTCCTCATCCTCATCCTTCTCCTCCTTCTTATAATCCTCCTCCTGCTCCTTCTCCCTCCTTATTCTCCTCCTCCCCATCATCCTCCTTCCCAACCTCCTCCTTCACAAACTGTTCCTCCTTCTCCTCCTCCTCTTCCTAATCTTACAACTCCTTCCTCCTGCTTGTGATACTTTCTTGTTATTTAGTGGAAGAAATAATCAACTTATAAAAATTAATTTGACCTCAGAATTAGTTATGAATTTATCAAATTTGGGTAATGTGATCTAACTCAGACACGAACCTTTCCATTCAATAAAGATACATGATGCATTTTCCCAATGGAGATGAGAATTATTCAGAATATGAGTTGCATGCTCGAAATAATTACCTTACACATTATCCCTGACGTCAAGTAACACAATAAAACGAAGATGATGATGACCTTCTTTTAAAATAATTAAATTGTGAGTGAAGTTGTTCATTTTCCTGCCCTGATGTTGTTCATTTATAAGCAGTCTGTTGAAGGTTCACGCCCAGTTTATAGCAAATTTCAGTGAGTGATACAGTTGAGAGTACCAGGATCCCTATCCTAGTTCCTGTGCAGATATTCAGTCCATTCAATTGAGTAATCCATCATCCACTGTGTTTATTGTTTGTTGTGTTTTCCACACTCACAACATGGCTCCTTCCAAAACTTCACATCAAAGGCAGATGAGGAGAAGAAAAAATGTGAATCCCCATTTCAAGAACTTTCTCGATAATACGTCATTACATGGGGTAAAGTATATTTTTGATGCGAACAAACATTGGATAGAGCAATGTTTTTGGTGTATAGTCGTAATCGGTTTCATTACCTCATTATTTGCAATTTATAGAATAAAGATAAATAAATGGAAAGAGGATCCGATGACAATGGAAGTGGCAAAGTCTCCTAAACACATTTCTACCCTGCCTATTCCTGTTTTCACAATGTGTGGTCCACTACTCTCTTCAGACAAGCAAGTTAAATATCTCATGGAAAAACTTGGTGATGAGACATATAAAATTGCAGATATCTTAGGTATGTCAAGAAAAGCATTTGATAAGATTTTCAATATGAGTTCAACTGGAAATAGTACAGATAGTAATAGAGAAAGATTTGTTATATCTGATATGAGACTTGTATCCTTCATCAATATTCTCTCAAAGAATGACTATTCATTAGTTTTCATCATTAGTTTGTCCTGTACCAGATCAAATAACCTTCATGTTCAGAGAGCTCTGCTGGTCCTTCAACATGCTTCCGGCTTACAAGATTTACAAGATGGATACAGTACAACATCATTTGGACTTGGAAATAGAGAATTGGTATGGACTGAACATGACGCATCAATTGAATACTGATTTGATCAATGGATTTCCCGTCATATACAGAACATTGGTTACAAGGAACAAACGACTTTCATCGACCATCGAAGATACCAGTTTTGGTAGATGAATCAGACATAACTTATGTTCTCTATGATTATAGTGAGAAGAAAGACATCAAGTTTATTGGCAGGGACAATGAATATCGGTTTACAATCCACAATCCCTGGGAAGTCCCTAGTCCATTCATGAGATGGCATCGTATTCAGGGGTCAAAACACTCTCGCATTCTCATCAAACCTGAAGTAATTCTAAAATATCCTGTGGATGAAAACGATTTTCTGTACAAAGTTCCATCTGCTAAGCAATGCTACAACTCAACAGAGAAAACATTGGACTTTTTTCAATATTACACGCGACGAAACTGTTTAATGGAGTGCTCCACCAAAAGAGCTTTGGGAGAATGCGGATGTGTTCTGTTTTTCATGCCGCACAACGAATCAACATACATATGCTCTGATGAATACAGCTCCTGTGCGGTGAATGTTGCCAAAGCCACTCATTATGACACAGGTGACAGGAGCTTTGAAGATTCTTGTGACTGCTTGCCATCTTGCAACTACACTGACTACAAGGTTATATCTTATGAATCACAAAGTTATGAAGTTTGGAATTCCAAAACTTCATATGCTACAATTGAACTCATAGACGTTTTATTCCATCCAAAAGTTCGAACCTACACATACAATAACAATAAGATGATGGATGCCACTGTTATCTACTTGGATGCATTTCTAGGCGTAAGTATAATGACTATAGCCGAAATATTCTACTACATGTTGTTGTATGTTATTGATTATTTGAAAAGCAAGATACAGCGAATGTTTGAGAGACTGTACATCATGTCATAAGAACTGAATTTGAATAAAATATTGTGACTGAATGTTTCCTTTTTCATTTCAAAAACTACAGTACCAAGCAAACTTTCAGGAATAACTTTCAATCACATTTTCTAATTGACTCAAGTATGATTTCGAACAACTTGAATGGGGTGAGCGGAGACACCTTGAGGCCCAATGCACTCGGTTTAAACTGAGAAATTTGTTAGAAAATTTAATATTGAACAGATTTTCAATTTAATTTTCAAATTGAATTTGAAATCTGTTCAATCTTGGAATGAGAACTCTGTAATAAATATGATCATGTAATCGTGCATTTAGGTCTTAGTATGAGGAGATTCAAATCCTTTTTGAGAAGTAATGAACGTATTTAGTTCTGATCATTAGAGTTTAGAGTTTCTCATCATGCCTATCCTTAATATAGTTTGATTCATCTATATAATAAGTGAGGTTTAAGATGTAGTCAGGAATTTTGGCTAGGATTCCAATGAAACAGTGATATATTATTCATAATTCAATTACAAATATTATTATTATTACAATATATTATTATTAAATGTTATTATTACAATTATTATTATTAATAATTCAATACAGTATTATAATATACAGTATATTATTTGTACACCTTTATTTGAATATAGCTCTCTCGAATACTGAATTCATGCACCTCAAAGACCAAATTCCCATGGTTTTTTAGTAATTATCCGCCATTTTTTCCGCCATCTTGGATTGAATTTTATTGAATTTCTTATTGTCGGATCCTCATGGTATAAGGACCTTAAGTTTAAAATTTCAAGTCAATCGGTTGATTAGGAATGGAGTTATCGTGTTCACAGACATACACACACACAGACCAACACCCAAAAATCATGTTTTTGGACTCAGGGGGACTTGAAACGTATAGAAAACTTGAAATCAGGGTACCTTAATTTTTTTTGGAAAGCAATACTTTCCTTACCTATGGTAATAGGGCAAGGAAAGTAAAAAAGGAGCCTCCTTCGTACGCCAATAGTAGAGTAAAAATCAGACTATAGAATTATTCATCATAAATCAGCTGACAAGTGATTACACAGGTGTGCGGAGAAGCCAGTCTATTGCTGTATTTCCATAAGGTCTATAGTTTCAATCAGGTACTTGTGGATGAGAATACTGCGTGAGGTCTACTGTTCACAGAACTACTAGTAACATAGATTTCAGTCCAGGAAAAGATTGTGTAGTGATGCGAGATTGTCTTAATTAGAGGTGCAAACAGAACGAGTTGGTCGCGGTGTAGATTTCGGTTATGATCATCTGATAAAAACATTCCAATGTCATCGTGCTGAATGGAAATGAAGATGAAACCATAGAGTTCACTTTCATTCTTTAAAATGTTTGTGTTACAAATCGCCAGCGCGACCCAAACTGAAAGCTAAACATCGACCCGACCATAACCCTAGACTTAGTAACAATAATAGGCAACTTAGTAACAATAATAGCCAACTCCTCTGAATATGATTCATGACTTGTTGAATCGCTTCCCAGTGGTTCGGAACCCACCTAAAACTGTAGTTCCATTCATCTCTTATTATCATCCACTTCATTAACACGCACAAACTAAGAGCTCATATCGGCCTCACCCTCAGTAGAAAAAAAAATCAAGCTACAGAATTCAGCTTGTTTGAAATACAAGACATTATTTGATGACCCATATTTAAGTGTCTGTACAGAATAGTAAGTAACGTGCTCGACCTCTTTTTCTTCTCCTCTTTCTCCTTCTTGTCATGCTGAAAGGAGAAAGAGTCCTTGTCATGCTGACACGTGGTTTCAGCTTGAAAATGTACAACAAAATCATATCTCTTAGATCATCTGACTTATTAATGGACAAAGAGCCTGCTACAAAATTAATTTAAATATATTGGAGCAGGACAATTAATTCTGCTAGAACGTTATGGATATTAACTTTGCATATTATTCTTGTATTACTTGAGAACAGAAATAAATATAACGAGTAGTACTTACTCCTCCTCCTCCTAATCCTCCTCCTCCTCCCCCTCATCCTCCTCCTTCACCTCCTCATCCATTGCCACCTCTTCCTCATCATCATCATCATCATCATCATCATCATCATCACTACATTCTCCTCCAGCTACTCTGCAACAACTACCTCAACCTCCTCTTCCCCAACCACCTCATCTTTCTCCTTCTCCTACTCATCCTTCTCATCCTCCTCCTACTCCTTCTTCCTCCTTTTCCTCCTCCTCATCTTCATCCTTCTCCTCCTCCTCTTCCGGCTTCCTCCTGCTTTTTCCTGCTTGTCATGCTTTCTTTGTGTTTAGTGGAGAGAATAATCAAGTTATAATAATTAATTTGACCTCAGAATGAGTTATTGTTTATTTAGCGTATGGCATTTTTTGTCAAATTTTCACACTTTTATGAGTGCACGTCGAGGGATGAAATGTACTGTATTGCCTGGGGACTAATGAGTTATTAATTTGTCCCAATTGGGTAATGTGATCTAAGTCAGACACGAACCTTTCCCTGCAAATCCCAATAGAAATAAGAATTATTCAGAATATGAGCTGCATGCTCGAAATGATAACCTTATACATTATCTCTGACCTCCAGTAACACGAAAAATAAAATTAAGTTGATAATGACCTCCTTTTAAAATAATTAAATTGTGAGTGAAGTGGCCTTGCCCTGATGTTGTTCATTTATAAGCAGTCTGTTGGGGGTTCTTGCCCAGTTTACAGCAAATTTCAGAGAGTTATTCAGTTGAGACCAGCAGGATCCCTATCCTAATTCTTGTGCTGACATTCAATCTATTCAATTGAGTGATCTATCATCTAATGGAGAAATATTTGTCATACCTGATTTGAGTCTTGAAATCTTTTTTTGCCTACCTTTTGAAGATGATCGATTGAGCACAATCATGCGCGAATGTCGCAGAGAGTTCCTGGTCGGCGCATGTCTGCCGGCGATTGCAGTGGCAGCAATGTTCTGCGGCACAGTCGTCCGCAAGCAATGCGTCTGCGTGGGAAACGTTTCGGTGACGTCATCTGTTGCGCCGCCATTAAGGGGATGATTGTGGAGAACAGGAGGAGTCCCCATCATGGCTGCACTGCCGCCATTGGTTGTCGCTCCACTGCCTCTTAGATTGTCGTAGACACTCGCTGGCCGGTCTTGGCGCACGCGTGGTACCACTCGCGGTAATGATGCTTCAGTCAGCGAATTTGAATTCATGGCTTGGTATCTTTTGGATATGCCTTGTACAAATGTTGACACATCACACAAAAGTGGCGATTTCACACTGCAATATGCATTGTTTCACGTTTCTATAATAAATTATCCATGATAGATGAATTGATCACTTGAAACAGTACTTAAATTGTTCACTTGTTGGTAATTTGAAGATTCAGTGACTCTCTTCACAGTAAATGAAGAATTAACTCTTTGGCTATGTTGATGAAACTTGGTCTGGCTGTTTAAATACTCCTTGATTCTAATGTGGAATCAAATTGTCACATTCACTTCCTAATGCCCAATGAATGATTCGCGATATCTGAAAGTTTTTAGAATGCACATAGACAACCCAAATAGATTATTGAATTATATGATATTCATGTAGGACGAATACAATGTTATATTTGAACAATCGAAATTGATTATTGCAGATGATAATGTTCACGTAGGACCCTTCAGATATTTTTCAAATCTATTGAACACTTTCACTCATTCTGGAACTCAGTTCAGTATATTATCTCAAATGTTTCAAGATGAAACTTATTTTTATGATGGCAAACACAACTAAATTTGTCCATAAATTAATATCATTGAAGGTAAAAAGTCCTTTCAATTACTACTAGTTTACTTGGAATTTGTGTCACATTATCAACAGTTCAAGTCACTTTTTTTCTCACATAAACTGTTGTCCTTCTTATACACTACTGCGTCATTCTGCAAACTGGTTTCAGCTATGTTTCTAGTAGGCCTACTGTAGGTTTAGTAGGTTATCTTTGAAGTAATCTGAACGTTGCACTGTTATCAGACACTGTGAGATAAACTAGATATAATATATTATTAAGCATAATGTGTGTGATAGTTGGGTGAATATTCGGCATTCTAAAATGTTTCAAGCTTCTTGGAAACTTATCGAGAGTGGGAAAAATTATTTCAGGTTGTATCTTGTGAGTAAGTATCTAGAGGAAAAATGGAAAGCACTGTAAAGTATTCATTTATAAACTATGAGCCACTTTGGTGTTCAGTGGTTTCACTTCTGATGGTTACAATGAAGGCTGACATAATCAGTATGACTGATATCCACTGATACCCAATAGGAAAAACATTCAGCTGTAAATGATAGATTTGGAAATATTTCCTAGTGAATTGTAAAAAGGAATAAATAAAATAATATATTGTTCAATTAAACTAAAAGATATGGATTTTAGTCAGGAACAAGAGAAATTTTCTGTCCTGCTCCATCAATCAATAGAATTATTCTTATTCAATTATCACTCATTTTTTGACGATGTTTTTCATTTTCATTTCTATTTATTGACACACTTTACAATTTACAATATTAAATAATACACAAAACATTACAAAACAATAATATAAAGTGGTTAGGTAACCTCATTTGAAAAAACGTGTTGAGGCACCATCACACTGAAAATAAAGAAAGAGTAGCTTAGAGCCTAGCTAAAATTATATAAAAACTTGATAAATGTTTATAATAAAGAGAAAAAAAATATGTTGAAGAGTACTAAGAGATAAACTGTCCCTTCATAAATGTATCATTCACTGCAATATGATAATATCAAAAATACAATATAAAAGTAACTATACTATCTAAACAGAAACTCAACATCTTCTAGTGAAAACAACCAAGATTTCAATTCCTTGAGAAAAATTCTTAAATTTAAACTAGAGGACACATGGAAAGGTAGATAATTATAAAACTTTAAAGCACAAAAAGTAAAAAACCTACGAAAAGCTTCAACATTAGCCTTCAACAGAATGACCTTATTTTGAAATCTCAAACGACTAGAGTAAACTCTAGCATTACTTTGAACATTTCCTCCTCTAATGAAAAATATTCTTAAAACTCTAAAGACATATAAATATCTTAATGGCAAAATATGAAATTGTTTAAAAAAAACCATTGCATGTTCCGTTCTAGGTACACGCGCCATTATTCTGATAATTTTCTTTTGTGCAACTAAAAGTGTATTGATATTTGTGAAATAAATACCTCCCCAACAAGTGATCCCATATTGTAGCTTACTTTCAATAATGGAAAAATAGATCAACCTTAA
This sequence comes from Nilaparvata lugens, assembly GCF_014356525.2. NCBI lineage: Eukaryota > Metazoa > Arthropoda > Insecta > Hemiptera > Delphacidae > Nilaparvata > Nilaparvata lugens. The sequence goes on from NC_052509.1 coordinate 49,255,542, forward strand.
TACATTTACATGGCAAATATTCTTTAAGTAGTAGAATGTTCTTATAGCAGATAACATATATTTATTAATAGAGTTAATATGCTCATTCCAATTACAATTTTTATCAATAAAAAGGCCTAAATATTTGATTTTATCAACTTGCTCAATAAGCATACAACTATGACAATTCAAATCATATAAAATTGCAATATCAGACTTTAAACAAATATTACATTTATAATACAAAGGTTTGATACAAGAAATTTTATCCTTTAAAGAGAAATGAATAAACTTAGTTTTATTACTAAGGGATAATTTATTGAAAGAAAACCACAATTTTAATAACTGAAGATCATACTGAACATCCTTTTGCAATTCCAAAGCAGATTTTGAGTTGTAACATAAAGCAGTATCATCCGCAAAACTAGTAAGTGATCCTCTAAAGGGTCCACTACTAAGACTATTAATAAATATCAAAAAAAGAATAGGTCCAAGGACCGATCCTTGCGGAACACCACAGTTTATTGGTTTGAAGGAGCTAAATACATCATTATTAATTTTAACACATTGGACTCTGTTATTCAAATAGCTTTTAAAAAAATTCCAAGCAAAACCCCTGAAGCCCGCAAACCACATTACATTCAGTAACAAACTGTGATCCACAGTGTCAAAAGCTTTGGTTATATCTATAAAAAGACCACCCACGCTCAATTTATTATTAAAGCCCTGATATAAATCTGCACAGAAATTCAATAACGCATCTTCTGTGGATTTTCCTTCCAAAAAACCAAATTGCTTTTCAGAGAAAAAACCATTTATTTTTAAGAAATCAATACATCGTTTTTTAATAGCCTTTTCAAAGATTTTTGCAAAAACACTAAGTAATGATATCGGTCTATAATTGTTCAAATCACAAATGTCACCTTTTTTAAAAAGAGGAATCACAACAGCAACTTTTAGTGATTCCGGAAAAATGCCATTGATAAAACTAAAATTAATCAAATACGAAAGTATTGGAGAAATTATACTACTAATCTCTTTAATAATAGAAGCAGATATTCTGTCAAACCCAGAAGATTTTTTCGAGTCCAATGAATTTATAATCATTTCTACTTCCGAAACAGTAGTCTCAAAGAAATAGAAAGAATTCATCACTCGTTTCAATTTGAATAAAGTCCTATACTCTTTATTTATCTCATCATCTGGCGGATCTAATTTAAGTTTCAGCTGATCACTAACACTAACAAAAAAGCTATTAAATTCCTCTGCAATCTTATTTTCATCTTCCAAAATGACACTAGGGTTTACCCCTGCTTTGATCTTTATAATTTTATTATTTTTTGACTTTTTTCCTAATATCTCATTTATAGTCTTCCATTGTTTCTTTATATCATTTTTATTTACACTAAATAAATTCATGTAATATTGCTCTTTTCTATAATCCATATCTCTTTTTAATCGATCACAATAGCGTTTAAAATAATTCTGAAATCTTAAATCACCTATTCGTTTCTTAACTTTTTATACATTTTATTCCTATATCTTTGCCTTTCACACAGCGACTGTGTCATCCATGGTTTCAGAATGGTGTGCTTGTAATTATTTTTGCATTCCAACAATTCAGTAGCTTTATCAATATTATCGTTTAGAACATCAAGAAAAATATTAAACGCTTTATTTACATCACCCTCGGAATAAACTGACGACCAGTCCACCGATCTAAGATTATTTTTTAACAGTTCATAATTTAATTTCTTTCTATTAATTTTGTTATTTACAGAATGATTATTAAGTTTATCAGTTGAATGATCTTTCAGCTTAATACTACAAATGGAAATATCATGATCACTACGACCAGAGGACACAACATCTGAATCAAACAAAAAAACGTCGTGTTTAGATCTTACGTTAATATGATCTAAACAACTGCTACTATTTCCAAAAACACGAGTTGGCTTGCTGATTAATTCATAGAAACCATGGCTAGCCAATAAAGACCGATATTCAAAAGTATTAATAGAATGTTTCAAAGTACATATATTAATGTCGCCGGCAAAAACAACATTATTATCTCTTACGCACGCAAAAACACCATTCAACTCACTCAAGAAATCTATAACTGAGTAAGCATGTAATCGATACAGAACGATAAAGGTAATTTCAACGTCTGAACCTACATTGACCTTGACATTAATCACATCGGCTGTTGTCATAGTCACATCATTTTCAATAGCGGAGAATCTTTGTGATATAAATACAAGTACACCTCCAGCTCTATAGTTTTCATTACATTTAGAAAACTGATTATAACCATCAATCATATATCGTCCTAGTTCTGCTGTTTCAATCCATATTTCCGACAAGATTATAATTTCTGGTAATTTATCTAAAGAATTTAGGTGTATTAAAAAAAGATCAAAATTTTCTCTCAGACTTCTGATATTTTGATTCATGATAATTAGCCCATCTGCGCACGTATTAGAAAGAAAATAATTCATCAAAATAAAAGAGTCATCTATATTTTGGTAAGATATTAATGAATCATCACTTATTGAACTCATTAGTCAGTTGACATATTAATGAATATTAATATATAAAATGAAAAACATAAATCGTCACCTTGCAATTAAACATAACAGCTTACTTGACCTCCCTCATCACAGTTTGGCAACGTCTTCCATAGATAGAATTTCACGTACAGGGGATGATGACTCCTTCCGCATTAGGATTTTCCCGTTACGTATCCATAAGTACGCATAGTTCTTTTCTTTCTTCGCTAGTCGGGCAGCTGCAAAAACTTTTCGGCGTCCATAGCAGAGGTTTTCATTGATGTAAACAGGAGCAGTAGCACAAGAGAGACAATGTCATTAGTACTGAAATCACGTTTGACTCTCCTTTTTTCCAATATTTTCAGTTTATCTTCTCGCCTCACGAATCGCGCAATTATTATTGCTGGACCAGCGTTATCACTCCTCTTACCCAGCCGATGACACACGTCTATGGCTTCCCTACTCACTTTGTGACCTAGAGCTGCCGAAACACCCGCGACTGTCTCATACAAATCTTCGTTTCCTTGTTCCGGAACACCATGAATCTCTATGTTATTAGATCTAGAGTATTGCTCGCTCTCGTCCAGCTTAAGTTCCAAATCTTTCACCTTCTTTGACAAATTAACTTTTTCCTGTTTGAGTTCTTCAATAACTGCAATATATTCACTCATTTTCATAGCCTGTTTATCCAACGTTTCTTTTTGTTCCTTAACCAGATTATGTAAAAATTCAAACGAAGTGTTCATTTCCTTCTCCATACGTTTACGATCATTCTTTGCTTCCTCTAACATGAATATAACCTGTGAGATACTGGCCTTACCTTTTTCAGCATCACTCACAGCCTGCATACTTGATCTTCTTGATGCAGCACACGGTGGGCAACGCCAAATTGTTTTTCACTTATAATAAAATCCAGTTCGTCTTTGGTCATATTCACGCATTTCAAATGGCAGAAACTACTGCAGTCACTACAAGAAATCGATGAACGTGCGGCACATTTCGATTTACATTCAACACAGTTAGAAGACATGTTTATAATTCAAAAAACTACGACCACCGAATTCAGCAAAAAAAATCGCAGTAAAATTGTCAAATTAAAATAGACGAGAAACAATACAACAGATTCAAACAGGAACAGACCGATAGAAATAGCATAATTCTACCGACAGCACTCTTAACAAAGCGAATTGAACATAATACACAATAGTCAAGTTGTGGCTTGAACACAGATAACGGAGCGCTCAACTCTAGCTACCTTCCTCGGCGACGTCTCAGACAGACATGATGTTGTCAGTAATTCAATCAGTCTGTACTTTCATAATAGCCTATAGATTGAATTAAGATGTCAATAATGTCTCTCTTATTAACAACTGTGGAAATTTGTCATAGAACGTATGATGAGATTAGAACGCCTTGAAATGATCTATATGTATCATTTTCCTCTTATCAATCTTGAAAATTGAAGTGAATGAATATGTGAGAGAGCGGATTCGAATTGATCAACAAGGGTGGATTGTTTTCTTCAAACAACGCTCAAATATTCCAACCCAAGCAACGCAACTAACAGAGTATCAGAGTATCAAACCTGCTTCCTTCCCATATTCGCTGTCGCAGGTCGCAGGATACGAATTTGTAGATTCGTACCTCTTCTTTCATCTGGCCGGTTTGGTCATTCGTTCATTCATTCGATTCTAATAATTTCTTCTTCTCTTCTTTTTGTTCTTCATCATCCTTCCCCTCCTCCTCCTCCACTGATCCAATCTTTTTCTGTTCACCTCTTCCTCTACTTCTCGGCTAATCGTGCATCTTCCATTATTATTATTATTATTACTGGTGACGAGGGACATTGAGGCTGCGCTAACGTAAGATTCACATAAGTGTGTCAGCAATAGTTGAATGGGAAGCATTAATGCCATTCATACTGAATGCTGACAATTTGCGGTGGAGCGTGATCTTTCTCTTTTCATCTTGCTCCTTTTCCTTTGAAGATTTCTCCCTCGGAACTGGTCGTAATAAGCCGCTACGTAATGAGATGAGGTAACCCAGGTGTGACGTCACTAATGTTTAAAGCTCCTTGAGGAGTGGGTGTGTCGTACGTTTTAGTTGAGAAACTGAGGAGAAGAAAAAGAGAATAGGAGAGAAAGAGGATGAAGGCGAGTGTTGCGTGACGAAAGGAATGGAGACTTGGATTACCTGGTGTGGAATGTCATTCTCGCTCTTCGATTCCCCGTCATTCATTCTTTGGTATTATATTTGCTTTCAGCCATAGAGAAATATAGAATGATTGAATCATTCTGAAACTACAGCCGCACAGAAAGGTTTCTATTGGAAGTTACATCTGGTATAGAGAGATTCCATGGCAATAAAATGTTGGGTATCATACTAGCAAGGACGACATGCTCGATATTGATTACAAAGTAAATCAATTGAAATGCTTTACAAGAGTGTGATACAAAAGAGGATATGATATTTTTTAATGGTTTCTATTTTTCTATGGTGATACATAATGCATTTATACAAAGAAAGTAGAACAAACTTCAAACTTGAGACGAAATAGGAATCGAAACAATGGTCGAATCTATGATAGCTCATAAAAGTTATAATCCTAAACCAAGTGCACAATATCAGCTTGCCGATTTATAAACGTTTGCACAGTAGACATAAAACTAAAATCATGGTTAAAAAAGTGTTTCTTGATTTGAAACGCCTTATTTGAACAACAGGTTTTCGTAGCAAATTATTGTTCGTGAGAAAACTGTCAGGAAAATAGTACTTTAAAAATAATTGGACCCGTTTTTCTTGGAGTTTTGTGTTATTTGTTACTTGCTTTCTTGGAATCTTCTTTTCAACAAATTAGTTATGACATCCTCGTGGATAATATGTTGGGATTGAATAGCCTTGGTCCCATTTTAACACTCAGTAATTAACAGTTTTTCAAGCATGCAACAGGAACATTCAAAAAGTTCGGTAATGACAGTTTGAAGGTTTTGAAATTATGCAGCTGCAATTAATAAGAAATCAACAAATTCGTTTTCTTACTTAATATTTCCCTATTATTAGAGTTATTATCATGCTACTCTACTAGTTTATTCATTGAGTTCTATTCTATTTTTTGACAGTAGGCCTACAATCCTATTGAGTTAACGTGTAGCCACAGCATGTTTAATTTACAGTTTACAGTACTTCATTTTACTACATTTTTTCCCAAAATTTGAATTTTGATCAAATCAATGAAAGTTTTATATAAATATACACTGGATATTATATTAGTATAGGTTATGAATGTGGGACAAATCCCGGCGAATTATGTTTTTATTGAGCGTTTTACAGCACAATAAACTATCCTACTTGATTATGACAGCGATCACTCGTTACAGCAGTAAAAAGTTCATTAATCTTACACCTGGATAATGGTAGGGCGTAGGCTTCACTATTGTGCATTGTCTGTAAGGAAAGATATCCTTGAAACAAGGTTAAGACCGGGTAACAATCTCATTTGAATAATAACAATAACAGGTGGCTTTCAAAAGTTTGCTTTTTTATTGGTGATATTGAGGAAGATTATAATAAGACTCACATTGTTTGGGGCGTCCTCATGTACTGTATTTCCAAATAAAGAATATAATTTTGATGTTTTGATTAAACTTATGGTGCCTCGATTTTACCTATTTAATTCTATTTTATAGCAATTTATTAGAAATCGACTACGTTTTGAGAGTACTGTATTGCAATAAAAACCACCATGTTAAATGTGAAAAAATCTCTGATGCTCTGTAGAAGAAATATATGTCCTTACTGTTGTATTTTATTAGAGATAAAATCGATTATATTTTCTGCAAATCTTCCATTTTTATCTGCAAAAATCCATTATGTTTACATCTGAAAAATATTACAGTAAATTTATGACAGTGTTATGAATTATTATTAGTAAGAGGAGTTTAGTGTCATGAAACTTGTTTCGAAGACTCGTTATTTGGCTTTAGACATCAATGGCACGTGGGTTTGTGTACAAAGTAGTGAGTGCTATTGAGAAAAATTGGAATTTTGCCAAAAAATTTGACTTGTTCAACACACTGCAAAAGACATTATTTGAGACTGACAGCTGGATCAAAATAGACTACTGGGTGAGCTTTGTTTGGCCTCTAATGAGGAGCATTCAAGAGAAAAGGAAGATGAAAGGAGAAGCAGAATAGTGGGAGAATAAAAGAGGAAGAAGAATTAAAAGAAGAAATCAGTTAATCACTGTTACGGTCCCCGTTTCCTAAAATCAACCAAAAAAATATGATGGCCAAGAGGACTATGGAGTATAGAGTTCAATTCAATTCTAATAATAAAGATGGAAATGAAGGAAGAGGAAAAGGAGGATGAGAAATAGGAGGAGGAGGAGGAGGAGGAGGAGGAGGAGGAGGAGAAGGAGGAGGAGTACTAAGAATAGGAAGGAGAAGAGAAGGTAAGAGAACGAGAAAAAAGGATGAGAGAAAGTAAATGAGTAGAAGAAAAGACGAGGTGAAGAAATTTTTAAGAAGCCGTTTGTGATATGATGACCCTGGGAGACCAGTAGATCTATCTCTTCAAATGTGCCTGACAAGTGGGATACAAAAATATTCAGCTTCCTACACACTATTATCAGGTCTGCAAAATATCCTCTGCATCCCACACATATTTTACTCTTCAGGAAGAACGGTCCTCTTGTTAGTGCAATGAACTCGTGTGTTGACAGCTGACAGCTCCGAAGCTGATCAAGAAATAATTAAGTCGACGTTTCCCACACTCATCTTGTTCCTACCTCCATTTTACCTCTTTTTGATCAGTTTTCTTCCATCTTACAATCTTCTCATTCTTCTTCAAATATTTTCGATATTTTATAACATTAACAAAGTCTCGATGCATTTTTTCTCATATTCATACATAGTTAACTTCAATTCAACATTCTCATTTTTCCCATTCTAGTTAATAATTCATCTTCCCTCCTTCCTCATTCTCCTCTTCGCCATCCTTTTTCATTCCTCTTTTTCCCTCTTCTACTTCATCCTCTCCCTCCTATTCCTCCTCCTCATCAAAAACCACTTTCTTCCCTCCTCCTCTCTTGTAGCTCACTTCCTTTCATCCCTCTTCTGTAAATTCTCTATTTCATTTCTTTCAGTTCCTCCTCTTTTTCAATGTTCTACATAATATTTTCAGCTCCATTTATCCACTTCTTACTATTTCATCCATATTTAACTCAACTTTCAAGCGATACTTACAAGACTTGAAAGCTACTTAGAAATGTTTCACAGTAAAATATTCTATGGGATGCTCTATCACTCAATTTGGTACTTTCTGACTCCATTTGCCAAAGCCATTTGAATCAGTTATCAATGCATGAGATGAATCCAGTTGTAATCTTACTCAAACAATGAAGCCTAGTTATGAATTTGCAATTGGGACCATCAAAGCGTTCGTGTTCATTGGAACATTTGTTCATTAGAGCAACGTCTTGGTGAATTTGCAAATAGTTGAGGTGTGCGTCACATCGAAACTACGTTCTGTGTCCTATGCGTCACTCAAAACAGTTATGGGAAACACAAACACATGATCATTCTTGTAGAATGACTAGTCATCGGTGATATGAATTACATTATTGGGGAGTTGTATATTACTATTTACTCATGCTTTCCTTGTGATAAAAATTCAATTGTAGATTATATAGCGTTCACAACATTACAAGTAAATAATAAAGTCCCAAATTCATCATAGGCCCAGATTTTTATAATTGGAAAGACTTCATGCTCTGCCGATGGTTAAATACCTGTTAGACCTTTGGTTTCATGAAGTTCTCATTTCTGATGCGTGTATGGGCATATCAAAAGCATATTTGGGAGAGCCATAAATGAAGATGTATTATTATTGGAAAAAATAACAAAAGTTCAGCCTTCTAACAATTTTTTCAGAATTCTCTGACTTAAATTCCACTTCCTATTCCTATTACAGTTTTGATAAACTTGTAATTCTGCAAAGTAGTTTTCTACCTCTCTTTTACTAACATGCATGTTTACTCTTGATTTCTATTATTATTCTTTATGAAGTGAATACTAATAATATATTCAAATGGCATTAAATTTAGTTATTATTATATTAAAATGTTCGACATAAATTTGATTTATGAAACTTTCTGTACTAAATTCTGACTCTTACTAAAAGTAGACTATCCTTCAATATGTTTTTAATACTATAATGACAGAGACGTACTCTACTCTACTTCAGTATCAAATCCATTCAATGAATGAATTTAAATGATGATTGAATTTGAAAATGATATGAAAAATTAATCTTATTGTTATAAAAACAAATTATGCTACAAAACACAGTTTACCGAAATTTCTTACACCCAACTATTATCACACACACAATGCCAACTTGTACACAATCAACACACTCGAAGATTTTTCGAAATAAATTTAATTCTTTGAATTTTTCATATTTATTTATAAATATTCGCCGCACATGTATGTTTGAAAACCATATCACTTATCACCGATCCTCACCTATTCAAATGTGCAGGTAAACTGACTTTCTGCGCTCTTGTGGCTATTTTTTGGCCTCCTACAGAAAGGAAACTCTGTTGATACTTAACGAAGGAACGTTTCTTCCCGGTGCTACAAACGTTTTCAGTCAAAGAATAATATTATTTGTGTTAATCAATTTTTGATCATACACTCATGCTTGAAATAAGATTTTACAATAAAGGTGTTTTTAATTCCTTAGTGTTGAACCGAGCAATGAATATAATCTCAAATACAACAGAAATACATCACTGCGGTAAATGAATATGGTTTACAAAATCAACGTCATGATACTTCAAATTTGACACCAAATTATTAATAATAAAAAATGTAATGTGAAAGCTTATTTTTCAATGAAATATTTCCTCGCTTTACTTTGATTTCACATTTTTAACACAAACCTTTGTTCTGGTCCGTTAGAAACAACTAGGGTGAGATTCTCTACAAACTGTCAGCATTGGTTGAACGGGAAGTAATACTGTTATTTTTAAATAAATACTGAAAGTATAAAGTGAATTTCACTGCACATGATACTTTCTTCCTTCTTTTGAAATTCCTTGGAGAACAAGCAACAAATTGATTAGACAAGCTCCTGACCCTCCCTCACACACACTCTCTCTCTCACTCACTCACTCACTCTCTCACCAGACCATGCCAGACCATGTCATTAGACACACATTGTGTCCTTTCAGGATCAATGTTCATCAAACCTCTTCACCTGATGCACCTATCGTGAGATCCACTTTCAACTGCCAGCATTAGTTAAATGAGAAGTATTGATGTTATATCTATAAGGGTTGCTGACAGTTTAAGATGAGTCTTACTCTTGTCACAAGCTGTGTTCATAGCTTCCCCCACGGTGTGAAAGTCGCACCCCTCCAGAAACGCATGAGAGAGCACTTGTTTTGCTCTGAAGAGTAAAGGGGTACGAAAAAGTAAGTAGAAACTGTAGTAAAGGATGAACAAAGATTAATATTGTTATTGAAGGAAAAATTAGTAAAATTTCTCAAAAATATAAAACGCCTATTTCAATATATTAGTATTCGTTTTAGAAACGGATGAAACAATTGAAAACATAAATACACTATCAATAATAATTAGTAGTCGAGAAGAGTATCAGCGCAGAGAAATATAAAATATTGGCTTCACCGATTGCCACATAATTATATCAGGTTATCAGGTAACATAAATATTATAGTATTTTTGCTGCACACTAATAATTATTTATTGTATTCTGTATTATCATTGGTTGAGAACCGTACTCTGTACTGTATATTCAAGAGAAGAGTGCTTTTTAATCGTTGCAATTCAACAAATACGTAACTAATTAATGTTAAAGGAATGAGGATGGTATGGACTTATCAAATTATTTTATTTACTGTAATAGGACGCTAATAAGGAATACGTTAAAGTTTAACAACCTTCTATTGCAACACCAATTTATTCGTACAGTACCGTTGTACTAATCTACATTCTATACAATAGCTTTAGGTGAATTACCGAATCTAGCCTGATAAAACAACATACACATAATCATCAATATATAATACGTAATTTAAAAAAATGAAATCGGAATATTAGTTATGATAGTTAAGGTACTCGAAAACTTAGTATCCAATCGTATCCAATATACGTATTTTATTTTATTATTATAATTTTTACAAGAAGCACTGAATGGGAGAGAAAAACTAAGGATACTCCTTGTACTATTTCTCTCCCAAATTTAGATAATAATTTAAAAGTCCGAAATGAGGCTATGATTCCACTTTTCTGAAATTCAGTTCTTTTTCACTCAAAAACAACTAAAAATAAGAATCTTGAAGGTTGAGAAACTGGATAGGAAACAAAAATATTACACTCAAATCACTGATAACTGAAATATTTTCACGTAATTTTACAAAATTTAGAGCCTGAAAAATAGAACTTATTTTTTTAATGTAATCGAAATAATAGTTAAGATAGTAGTTGAAATACTCGAAAACTTGGATTGTATCCAATCGTATCGGCATTTGGTTACTATTTAGTATAAGAAAGAAGTGGGTTAACCACAATAAGCATGATATGAATGGACCAGTATACCTATATTGTTAGGAACAAAAGCTGTAGTACGATTCTCTTGAAATTGTCAGCATTGTTTGAATGGGGAGTATTGACAATATTAATGAAGAATGCTGACAGTTTAAAGTGAATCTCACTATAGGAACACAGATCTATTTCGGTTTTGGATAGGATAGGAAGAGACAGCAGCACATGGCTGGCTGTTCGGCTATTCTTTGTTCCGAAAAGCCACACAATAGTCCAGTGGATAAAAGCCCTCAACCCCTTGAGGTTGCCTACCTGTTAACACGGTGGCTGAAAATAAACCAGTCTGGTTCGAAGCGATACCGTGCGATTCCCTTTAAACCGTCAGAAATGGTAGAATGAGGCGCATTGGTGTTATGCTCTGAGGAATGCTGAAAGTTCTCTCAATAGAATTATTTGTGCTAAGCCGGCCAGCAAGGAAAAGCAGAAATAAATTTGTCCATTTCTTGTCCACATTTTATTAGTTAGTTTTCATTACCTCTCGTTTTTTTATTGTCCTTATCACTATATAAAACAAGTAAAATTGACATTCTTATGATAATTTATGTTCACATATATATTTTCATACCAGCTGGCCCGGCGAACTTCGTACCGCCAAATAATTTTTAAACAAACTTTAGCTGGATGGACACCTGAGGAGGCATGCGGCATTTTGCATCCAGGTGCTTCATTCTTATTGGTTTGAATGAACGAACTCACACACATTGAATCGGGCCTGGCGTTGAACGGTGTGATAAGGCAATCTCCATAAGATCAACACTTTGTATCACCAAGCCGCGCCTACTCAGGATCGCCTTTGCTTGATCTGATGGATTATATTTCTATGAAAATTATTCAACAATCAGTATTTACATTTATATCTCAAAATGGACTTCCTATGTGTTTCCTATGGACGTCCTAAGGCATATCTTCTTGCTGCTGATTTTCCCGTGCATATTCTGAATTTACAGCATTTCGAGTTCTACGACCCAAGTTTGGACGTAGTTCGTACCGCGGCATTATTATTAGAATTAAAATTTTGTGAATCAGTAAATAAGAAAATAGAAAAACAGATCTACCGACTGCTGTTGGATGACGCAATGATTATAACAGCTGATTTTTATTTTTGTGTGTGGCCAGCTCACCAATCTTCTCCCATAAGGATTATATGTAAACTTTCAAGGACCGTAGGAAAGAGTCCTGAAGTCGGATCATAAATTTGAAAGGCCAAAAACCTGCTCCTGAACATAACAAACACAGCTAAAAAAATCATCAAATTCGGTGCACACATAAAAAAGTTATTGAATGTCAAAATTTGAGGCTCGATTTTTATTTATATAGATTGTTTGCAGCAGCAAACATCTCAATATAATATGATAACAATACAGGTTGTGTTATTATAATATGTTTTCTGCAACAAATTTGCAATGATCTATCTCTATCTCTATTTCATAATCTCATTTGAGCCGCTGGTAATAATTAATAATATTAAATGTGTGTTTATTGCCTTTATGAGTATTGTAATAATTATTATATTTACATTCTAACGTAGAATTATATTATTCACCTAACATTTTACTGTACTGGATTATTGAACGAACGAAGTGAGGTCTAAGATTCGAGTCGACGGTTTGGCATTTCTCTTAATGTTTGAATATTGTTTATAATATTGTTCATATGTTGCGCATTTACGGCGAAACGCGGTAATGAATTTCCATGAAATTTGACAGGTGTTCCTTTTTTAATTGCGCGTCGACGAATATACAAGGTTTTTGGAAATTTTGCATTCCAAGGATAATATAAAAGGAAAAAAAGAGCCTCCTTCATATGCCAATATTAGAGTAAAAATCAGACTATAGAATATTATTCATCATAAGTCAGCTGACAAGTGGTTACACAGATGTGTGGAGAAGCCAATCTATTGCTGTATTTCCATAAGGTCTATAGTTTCAATTACAGTAACTATATTACCCACAGTATGGCCATTGACTGTCACGCTTCTGATTGGTTAGCTCGGTCACATGGTACAAATCTGCCATTAAGATTCCAAACAAACTTTTAAGTCCTATCTCATAGCATTAGAAATTTGGAACTTATCACTTCTTTTACCGATTGTAAACATATTTTGAACACGATGAGTTTGATATAACATTTTCGAAGGGAAATTGATTATACTTTGATATAGGCAATAAAGAAAATTTTAAAAACACTAATAAGTTAAAGCTTGAAACATTAATTTTCCTTCCTTCGGACTCATCGCAGACCACTTCTAGAGCTTTCGCGGACAATTTATTGGGAACCAGTAATCGAGATAAATATGCAGAAAGATAAATGTTAATTTTATTGTTTTTCCTCATCCAATTTATTGGATCGAACTTCAAATAATCCAATTTCAAAATACTTTTTGCGGCTCAATTAAATATAACATTTTATGAAATTTTTAACCGTGATTAAGTGATGATTAAGTAGTACGTCTTGACTTCTATTATTGATTCTCTTCAGTACTGAGTACCCTATCCATAACATGTTCAATAATAATTGGTCAATAGTTATTGATATAATATGGATTTAGAGTTGCATTACCACGAGCTTAAGATTTGAAATATTACTAAATATGAATAATAATGTTAATGTGTTTTCTTTTTCAATTGCTTACATGTTTATTAAAATCATTAAGTAGAACTTTGGCTAGAACAATTGGCTTTTCCACAGTTTATATCCAATGTTGTGTTTAAAATATTTTCGTCAGACTTATTGGCTGCCAACTAATAAAACAATAAAATATTTGAATGTTATGGAATCTATTGTGATGAGAATTCCATCATATTTCCACACAAATAGATATGAGAACTTCATTATTCTTTGTCAATGGAAAAAGATTTATTACAATATCATGACATTATTTCAAAAGCTTTTTGAAAAATAAGTCAGTTACATTTCTATAAATTACATAAATTTATTGAGGAAGTAACTACTTTACTCTAGGACCAAAACAATTAGAAATAATATAATATTATGATACGAAAAAATATCCATCAGGACAACCGTATCTTATCTCAATCTCATTCTAAGTCATATAGATTTTTTTCTAATACCATTTTTATTTCACATTCTTGGAAGTTATGTTCCTGGGAAGTACTACTGATATTTTAATTTGAACTAACAATTATTGGGAAAGTTGCTCACTTGCCTTTTTAGATTAGATTGAAGTAATAAGGAATATGATAGGTTATTCTGTCGCTATTTTAAGAGTGGGTAATTCAATAATTTGAATCCTCTACAATCTCTTCTAGACATGCTTTATTAATGGAATGATATGTTATTGTCAATTTCAAATCAAACTGCTGCAATAAGCAAAATAGGTTGAAGCAGAAGAAATTCTTGCTCTACAAAATAGCATGAAGCAGATACATTGCAATGCTTACCAGGCTATAATGTGATATATTATGGTAACGAACAGATAATGCGGTTATTCTAAAAAGTACATTTTATTCAAAGTACGGTTATTTTAGTTTCCAGTATGAGAGAATGATGTTGTTAGGATCTTGATATTACTTCTAGGATTAAGTTAATCACATAGAATTTTCTACTCACGTCCATAAAATTGATAGAAGTAGTCGAAGTCCATGCAACCTATGCTGTTGGGTAGCATTGCTCTTTCTGGAATGGCGATTTTTGCTTTTTCCCTAGTCATTTTCAATAATATTTTTACAGTCTTAGTTTATAGTCTTGATTGATGTTCATCCACCAGCCATTTGAGTGAAATTATAATTCCTGATTTGAGTTTATTGGTTAGCTATGGATCTTTCCAGCAGAGATCGATATGATGATCAATCATGTTTATTTGATTCTCTCATACATTGATAAAAGGTGATTCTCTCATTATTTATTATGTGATTCTCCACTCTTGTCTTTTTCTTGTTTTCCATGTTGTATTCTTAACATGGGATTGGATGAGAAAATCTCATTCTCATTCCTTTTAACCTTACGTTCTATTATTTTTTTCATTGGCAAGGATAAATTATAAAGTAAACATTGTAGAATTCTGCCATTCTCTGAAATCATTCTTCATCTATAATGTTGCCTTTCATGAACTATCTTCATTCAATTCCCAAATCTGCCCCTGAAACATATTTAAAACAATAAAATAATTTATTAACTATTAAAAATGTATATTCCGACTGACATTTGATATCTTCTGTATTCAATTATGGCTTTTACCAATATATTTCATTTTTATAGCATCACAGGAAATCTAGAAAACGACCATACAGTATTCCAGTATCTATGCTTGTACGATAGCTTGTGAAATCCTTCTTTTAAAACCTGCGCTCCTCGCAGCTAAATTGTAAGCTCTCTAATAGATGGCGTTAGCATGCACGAAACAGTCCACAGTCTGGAGCTATAGAGAAGGGAGAGGAATCCTTACTTTGTGCTGGAGACTGGAGTCAGCCACTGTATGAAACAATGTAGGCCTAACCATAGAGAAAAGATGTACTGAGAAAATCATACACAAGAAAACCTACTTTTTGATGAAACCAAAAGCAATTGATAGATAATATAATCATTATTACCGTTGATGCGACTCTTCTCCCATTTATAAATTGGCTGTTGTTGATTATCAATAGAATTTTTATTTAGCTTTATAGGTTTCAATATTGGTTTGATTGTTTGATTCAGGAACAGGTGGTTAAGATTATACAGAAAATGAAAATATCTATATAAGGTACCTATCAGAGTAGTATATTTATTTAACAAAAAAAAAATCAACTTGAATTGGACTTATTCAAATATGGATTTATAAATTTATTAGGTCTACAGGCGTACTGTACAAAGCTTAAATTGATATCAAATCAAATCAAATAATTTTTATTTTGCATCAAAACAAATACAACATTTATTATATTACAAGTTCCTTCTCTTGAGTATAATAACATACTGTAATTTAAAACTAAAAAATATATATAATAAGAGAAAAGGAAAAAAACAAACTTATGATTTTCACAGAGCAAAATAAAAGAGTAGTATATTTATTTAACAAAAAAAAAATCAACTTGAATTGGACTTATTCAAATATGGATTTATAAATTTATTAGGTCTACAGGCGTACTGTACAAAGCTTACAATCTGTGATATCTTACAATTTCAAGTGACTAAACTTCCCTTATGAATTTGAAAAAAATATCACATTACTTTCGGATAGAAACAATAACAGGTTTAAATATCGTCCAAAACTATTCCTATCCCAATTTATAAAACAGTCTGAAAATAGAGGTTATGAGCCGCATTTGAATTGAACGATTTCCGATATTTATGGTTCATTGTAATTTTAATAGTTCAAGGCCCGGTTTCACAGAAGCCTGTTAAATTTCAAACGTTATTAAAAGCCACGAGAACCAATCAGAAATAAGCCTTCTTTCCAAAAAAGCTTTCACTGATTGGTTCATTGGTGGCATTCAATCATGATTGAAATTCAACATGCTTTTTTGCAAACAAGCCAAACCATTTTGATTATGTGATCTATCTTACCTTTCTGATGAGTTGTAGAGTTTATCTAGAAAATCACGAATCCAAAGGAATAATAGCTGCATTATAGGGGTTCACTTATTATCTGAGCACTCGTATTCATAGGCCTAAGTCAGTTAATAAGTGAGATGATAGTTTTCACTAAAACACTTCCAGACCATTCGATAATAAATTATTCTTCCCACCGTATTACAATACCAATGTGCACTGCTTCATAAGAATCAATAATAGAAAAATATTTCTCCTAATAACCTCCACATTGAAAATACTCACAGTTTTTTTCACTTGCTACTGAGAAAACTAAGCGTTCACACGTCCGAGATCTCTAAAGAGACTGAAGAATCATATTTTCCACATCTATCTTTATTTTCCTATATTATGACTCTCTATCCCTTTCCAATTCCCTTTTCCCTCCTCTTTTACGGCTCGCTTCCCTTTACCAACAACCGACTCAAACTCCATAACTCCATTCTATTTCTATTTTTTCTCTGAGTGTCGATACTCAACCAATATTAAACCTCAAAATACTTGCAGCTAAGTTTCTGCAACGCATCAAAGCCACCAGTCTCTGTTAGCTGTGATTATAAACAGAGAATCTATTTCAATCACTCACTATACAAGTATTTTCCTGTTATTTCTCCTTTCTTATCTTTCAAATAGGTTTCTGTCTACCTCTCTCTCACCATTAACTTGAGTGGTATTTCAATCATTGAATTAGTATCAGCATGATGATCTCTTTCAATCTGGAATCTGAACTCAATTTATTTTTGTTCTACAAGAGAAAAATAGAATAATATTAATACAGTAGTATAGTACAACAGTACAAGTACCGTGAAATAGTCACTTGTATTGTCTTTGATTTAAGTTATCCAAAACAAGATCGAGAACCTGTAACCAGTTTATAAGGTATAGATTGGAAAAAAGTACAAGCATACTTACATTTACATTGAAATATCAAGTGCTCCTATACCTATCGTACTACAGTACAAATTATTTTACTTAAAACTACAGTAAGCTTTATTGTGATGACAATATTTATGGAGTCATCAGCATACCCATTATGTCATTTATCGTTAGAATTTCACAGTTTTGTCTCAGTAGTCTTTAGTATGATTAGAATGTAAAGCATGACAATTATCGATATAATACAATTTAGCCGTTGGCTAAACCCATGTTAGTAATATGGCTAGTGGCTAAACTACGACATGATTCTTCATTGATGAGTCACTGATTTGAAGAGAGTACATCCTAGAAGATCCTTATCTTTTATCTTACATCTAAAATATTTGGAGCTTGTTTTGATCATTGTTTGCTAAGGTTGTTGCCTTTCTAACCACCGGCTATTCAGAGTAGATTCTGTTAAAGTCGCTCAAGTGTGATGAGTCATCTCATAGAGACATAGACTAACGTCTGATGGAATGTCTTATTTTTGTTGGTCTTACTACCTTAGAAAGTTGACAGCTTTGTTACCAAGACAAGCAAGCATCCTGATTGATGCTAATGTACGATTGGATTTAATAGCATAAAGTGATCATGATCCATTGCAGAAATAATAGTGGTTCGTTGGTTATTATTAATTTCCAGTGTGGGAAGGTGGGAACCACTTATAAAAATGTCAATAATAGATAAGAACTATTTATTTATCTCCATGAGTAATATTTCTAGCCTCCACTCGGCTTAGAATGATAAATGTAAATGTATCTATCTATGAATCATAGTTGAATAAATAATGTCGATAGTAATGTTTATCCATCGATGTATTAGTGGATGTAGTGAAGGATTTCCTTACCATGATTCAGACTATAAGATAAGTGAATAGGTTAATAATTATTATTATCATTAACTATTGTTCGGATAATCTACGATTGATTATTATGATATAATTAGAAATGAGATTAATGATAGGGTTGTTTTCTTACTGAAAACATAAATATTTCAACCCTAAACGGTATAATATTATTCTATTTTTCTAAATAAATTTTCCATTATTGCTTCTCCACACCAAATTTGAATAATTACGTATGAAATTCAAGTCTGGGATTAATTAGGATTTTACTGTATAATATTGTTATTTTTTATATTATATTTATACCGATTTTCTGATAAGATAAGCAGTAAAAGAAAACTGTACTATTGGCTACTGATAAACTCCATTGATAAAACCCTGCACCCTGCAGTGATGAGATAGTTTCGTACGGTGGGAAATCGGACTGGTAATGTTGGTAGACGTGATTTTGCGCATGCGCTGAGGAGATCAACGGTCAGAGTTCTCTCACAGTCTTGTTTGAATTTGTTGACGGTTGATGTTGACAGTCGGCTATCGTTGAGTTTCGTAGTGAAGAATTTACGTGAATCATGTAGTGTATTCGTGAATTTATTTGTTCTCCTAGATCCTCCGAATTTTGAAATTGACCAAGTTTTTGTATAGTGTTTCCTGCGATTTGTGAGTTATTGTGAAAGAGTGTCTGAATATTACGCAGCTATTTGTGTAGCAATTACTTTTTTACCGGTGTGTTCTCTCTATTGATACCGGTCAAATCAGTTTAAAACAAGTGTGTTTTTATGCAGGTTGCTGTAAATATTTATTAATTTAGTATCTTTGGATTGATAATCTCGTTCAGTTCAGACTTCAAAAGCATTTCGTTGAAGTTTTGTGGCGTTTCACGTGACTGGACTCAGACTGTACCATAACCTATATTTTGTCCATTTTTTCTAAAATGCATGTTATTTGTTAGATTTATTGGTGTTTTGTTTTTTTTTATTTGGCTAGCTCTTTTTCTAATCTATCATTATGGATACCAACGGTACGGTTCCAAATTTCGACTATTCTTGCGAAATAACAAGCAACTATTTCAAAAGTTCGTTTGCGCGGTCTATGGCATTCAGCAATTCGAACCAGAGCAAATCGTTGGACTATGTTTATTTCGATCGGGCCACAATCAACGAGGAATGTGAAACTGATAACCAAAAACTGACTGCTGATGACAGCTCTGTAGGAATCAAACCATTCTCGCCTCAATCTCCCAGGAGTTTCGGCAGTTCAACTATCAACAATCAACAAATTTTCACTTCGCCCGATTTCGGAAAAATCAACGGCAGAAATGGGAATAAAACAAACGACGCTCTCAAGCTTTGGAATATGAAGAAGGTAAGTTTCCAATCATCATTTTTGCATTATTAGTAGTCTTGTTGGGGGTTTCTTATAGATAGGCTACAAATATAAATAGAATGTAACATGGGAAATAAATTGATTTAATTTCATTATTTTATAGAATGAATATTGTAATGGTGGTTAGTGAATGGGTTTGTTTTTATGCTATAGATTACTTTTTTCGTTGAATTTCCACTGTTTCAATAGAACAGCTGACAAAATATTAGCGTAATTTTGAGCGAGTTTTCCAGCCCGTGGGATGGACTATGGATATTTGTTACTTACCTTTGCCCTTTTACCATAGGTAAGGAAAGTATTGCTTTCCGAAAATAATCAAGTACCCCAATTTCTAAATTTCTATACGTTTCAAGGTCCCCTGAGTCCAAAAAAGTGGTTTTTTGGGTATTGGTCTGGGTGTGTATGTACGTCTGTGTACACGATATCTCGTCTCCCAATCAACGGAATGACTTGAAATTTGGAACTTAAGGTCCTTACACTATAAGTATCCGACACGAACAATTTCAATCGAATACAATTCATGATGGCGGTTAAAATGGCGAAAATGTTGTCAAAAACAGGGTTTTACGCGATTTTCTCGAAAACGGCTCCAACGATTTTGATCAAATTTATATACCTATAATAGTCATTGATAAACTCTATCAACTGCCACAAGTCCCATATCTAAGAATTTCAGGAGCTTTGCCCCATCTATGCAAAGCTTGATTTTAGATTCCAAATTATCAGTCTTCAGATACAATTAAAAAAAATTCAATTGGAAAGGATTAAGCATAAAAATCTCTACAATTAGCCTAATGTTAAGTAACATTTTCACCTAAAAATGGAAATAAACTCGAAATTCAAGAAAATTTGATTATTCAATTGCAAACTGTTGGCAACTGTTGATTCTATTAAATAATTCACTATGAAGAGATAGCAGACCTCCTGTGTCTCCAGCATTATAGTCCTGTCACCAGCTGGCTCAGATTTTAGAATAGTAGACTTGAGATGCGCGTAAACACGATCACGTCAGGTGATCAATTTTCATAACGGTAAGGAAAGTTGTGTGAGTGCGCCACTCCAGATTTTTGGACTAACTGTCATCTACCATATTTCTTAGTTCTTGTCATACATTCCAGTATTTCAATTTTAGGATAATAGTAGACAATATACACTATCATTTATTCACCAAACAATAACGTCGTTTGTAGTTATATCTACAAAATAAAATATAGGCCTACAGTAGATCAATAAACTTAACTGTTCAGTTTCTCAATTGCATTATCTAATCTTTTATCTTTACTCGATAAGTCAATGTAGTGCAAACAAGCCAGGCCAATAAATACGAGTGTAATTATTTCTCAGCTTTCCCACAAAATCAGATAAAATTTATTATGTTTGTCATTGGTATTGCATAAATTGCTAAAGACTATTGATATCTGTCTTATCAAAAGTAGTTTATCATGAATGTGAAATAATTATTTGTTCTTTGTATCGCTTAGATCATTACATTTTCTGATAACGTTCTAGAATGCCTATTATTGTGGATTGAACTTATTTAAGGTAGGCTACCACATATTTCACAATCTTTTATCTGCTTCTTTGCCCATTCAGCACAAAAATCAAACACATTTGATTTCTGACCTTGAAATTTTTTATATGTCTGGAAGAATATAAAAATTCCACTTGACAAGTTCCATTGAATTATTGGATCACTTTATACTTTGAATTATTAATGTAGAGATCAACCTACATTACTGTTAGATTCTCCCCACAATAAAAATAAATTGCTTCCAAATACCGGTACGGTAGGCTATCTCATTCATACAACAGTATAACAACAGTATCGTAACTTAGTTTGACCGCATCTACTCATGAGAATTGAATCCGTAAGAGCTAGATATTACAGCATCCAATCTTCATAATATTTCATATAATCTTTCTCTATAATCATAGTTGCAATTTTCATTTCCAATCCATAGGTGACCACATTAGGCCTGCTACCAACTTAGATAGTCTGCAATTTTCGCTGTCAATAATTTTATCTGGTTTTGAACCATTCTATTTCAATTGTATGGGGTGCAGAAGTGTTGGAGACTTATATCCTATTGCTATTATATAGATAGCTCTTGATTGCGTACTTCCATTCCCATCACTCGCGGTATCAATGATCAACGTACGGTTTTTATGTACCAGAATTCTACGGAGTATGATCTGGGTGGTCCACTGTACGGGTGTTTATGTGCACATTAAAATTTATCTCCTTGTTCTCAAATTGCAACGGTCAGCAGCTTTAATCACCTAGACTCAGTTGTCTTTATAATCAATCTTGCTAACGTTTCGGTAAATCAAATTGGACCGGTTAAAAATGATGGGTGTTTCAGATTTAGTACTCAATTTCCTCTTGTTTTTAGTTCATGTTGAATATTTGACATTTAGCTACTAGGTAGTCTACTAGCAGACTGATATGAAATAGAACAAGTATTCTCGATGTTCAGTATAACTTAGCCTACTGTCAATTCATTTACTGTATTCGCCTTTCAGACTCCATAATACCGGTTTCAAGCAGTGGAAAACTTGAATGGAATGTTAGTTTTTAAGTGGGAATTACGTAAAATCGCATCTAATTGAAGGTATATTTCCAAAATTTTCCGGAGTAGGGCCTCCGACCATCCGTTTGCGGGGGGGGGGGTATTCCATACACCCCGTACCCCCTGGTGTCCAACCGAAGTTTAGGTGCTTTTTACGCCAATGTTATGATCCCCCTGAAATTTTTTTCTGGATAAGCCGCTGGTGCACGTATTAAATTTCATCGCGACTAATGCTGATTAATTCAGTCATCTCTGATTAATAAGATGACGTCATTTAATTGTCATCCGCTTCGCTCATTGGTTCTCGTGGTAATGGTTTGTTTGATGGTATAACTCAATCACGGTTAAATTTAATAGGCAAAAGTGCAACCAGGGCATTCTCTTTGTATGTGATGAGCGCTTTGGTACCTATCCCTTTGATGGGGGTCCGTCAATCGAATAATACAAGTTTTGAGGTACCTACACTCACATGTTCTTTACATGAAGGAATTCTATGATCCTAACAAGATGAATTAAATCGATATCAATTCTCCTAATTTTATTTCTCACATTTACTATAAAAAAGAATGATAGCATAAATGAATGATAAAACTAGTAAGAAAGGCCAAGTTCACACAGTCTACAGTTTGGTAGAATGAACTTCCAGTGACCTGAGTGCCTTTATCACGTTTCCAGTTGGACTTTAATTGCTGCTTCCTCCGATAACAATAGATAACACATCTAATTGTGGCGCTTGTAGTGTGTAATGAGAAGTGTAACATACTTTACGAGTAACAAGGCTAATCCGTGTATCGAGCTTAGTTCTCAATTAATTACGGCAATCAATTTTCTACAAAGTATATTACAGTATGTGCTACCTGAAGATGTCAGCATTGGTCGAATGGGAAACAGTGATGTTGTTTATATGGAATGCTGACAGTCTGAAGTGAATTACTTATAGTTTATTAGTGAATTGCACACGATGTGTTATTATACACTAGTTTCAGTGGAGGCCTACTTGATTCGCGAGCGTAATATTCTCAATGTTTTTTTTGATAAGCCATTGTGAGTTTACCTTGAATCTGTCTGCACTCCTTACAAGTAACACTAACACTTTCCGTTCAACTAACACTGACAATTTGAAGTGAATCTCACTGTAGAAAGATTCACTTGGAACTGTCAGCATTATTTTCAAATAACACCCACGCTTCCCATTCAACCAATGGTGCCAGATTGAAGTGAATCTCACCTGCCCATTTGCCGTTACAAATCTCGTTATTTCATGGAATAATTGGCAAAGATAGATAGAGAGATCTGTGGACGTGTAGCCGTTCGGGTTATTTTATGGTGACCTTTTTCTAGAACAGAGTAACTAATTGACCGTCTCATTTGGTACAGGGCTGGACCAACACCGTCAACATCCGTTGGCTTGTTCCAGGTTTTTGTGGTCGATTGTTTTCATGGTTGTGCAATTAATTACAAAGAATAAAAAAACTGTGGTGAAAAATCGGTTGCGGGTTTTTACACTATGGTGGCTTTTAGTCTTACCACACTTTTTATTGTGTGATCAATCAATCTGTTTTCAATTAAAAAACGAACAATATTCTGAATACTGCATTTTAATACTTTACTATTACAGTAGTATGTAGATTGTAGAAGATAATCATCTCTCATAAAAAAGTTGTCCATCGTTGAACACATTTTCTGATGAAGAATTGTCAGTTTCAATGCAATCACAATTGGCTGAATCTATTCATGCAATCTCTTTAAAACAGCGACAACTGTAGGGTAAATGTAGCGGGAAATTTACTGTAAATGCACAGTAAATTTACTGTGGATACTGTACGATTTTCATGTCCACAGTAATTCATTCCTCATCAAACTTGCTTGACAAAAACGAAATAGAATGTCTACGCAATTCTGTGAACTCAAAATAAAGTAATTTACTCATTTCAAGAGTGACTGTTAGTATCAACCTCTAGACAAATTCAATTATCTAATAAATTATAGTTATGTATCTTTGGTGGTATCATTGGCATTTATTGTTTAGGTTAAGGCGTTTGGGCTATCAATATCAAAGATTCATACAATCACAAATCATGTCAATGATTAAGAGAGACAATGGAGAAAACTGTTGCTCACATTTTTTTTACAAAAACTCCCAGTAAAAAATTATTTACTGTACTGAATGTACTGAAAGGTATCATCCTAATTTCCATTTGAATCAAGTTACAAAAATACACCATTATTCATTTAAAACGCCTTTTGGTTTACGAAAATTTTAAAGAAAATTGATCAAGACTAAGTGACATCTTTATAATTTTTTTAGAATTTTAATATGTGTACCGTATATGAGAACCATCATATGCTCTCTCCTATCATGCTTATTGAAAATTTGTTATTCATTTTTTTTTAATTTGTCCACTAAAGTAATCCTCCGATGTTCCCGATCAACATAACTAGAGAGAGGCAATGAAAGTGAAGATGTTATTCCGATGTTGTTAGCTGATTAGTGGCACTTGGACAAAGTTGTCTTGATTTATTCAAAGCGATCTGGCACATTTATCTTGGGAGTAAAACAAGATGCGTTCGGAAACCTGACCGGCTTTGAAAGTTATTATAGATTTCAGTTTCATTTCGTTGATCCACTTACAAGAATTACCTCCAGCTGGGAACTGGATTTGAAGGAGACAGGAACGGGTGATATCAACGATTCTGATTTAAGTAGCAAAGAAAACGAAAGTTCAGTAGAAGGTGAAATGAGAGCTATTCTTAGAATATTTATTCAAATATTTGCATAACGAACTATATTTTTTCAATAGTTGTTATTTTGTATTGATGGTATCTTAGTTCTTGTTTGCATAAAGATTGATGAGGATATTTATGTAGAGAAGGGAAGATGAAGAGAATATGTAGATATACATTTCAAAGTCATAAAGATGCTTGAATTGTGAGCAGAAAGTGGAATGAGAGTTTTGTATAGAGCATTCATTCAAATATTTGCATAATTATTCAACTATATTTTTTTGAATCGTTATCTTGCATTCGTGATATTTTAATTCTTGTTTGTTTAGAGATTGATGCGGAGATCGATGTAGAGAAGGGAAATAAAATCTCGACTAAAAGGTTAAATGACATTTTTGTTCTGAATCTATTTTATTTATGTACGTTTATATAGGCTATTAAAATACATTTCAACTGATTTATTGGTTTCCCGATTAATAGATCGTAATTCGGTTTAATTATGTAAAGACATGGGAAATTAAAATAAATTATCTATATGTGTCAGCAAACTCCATATAAGTGATTCTATAAATGAAATCAATAAAGATAGCTTGTAATTAAATTTTAATGACTCCAAATGAGTTTTTTGAATAGTTCAAATCTAGTGTTTTGAATTATCAATATATCACAGTATTCTTTTTCATTCAATGCAAAGGTTGATGTGAGTAATTGAACTGAATTGATGATAATCAAAAGATGGATCAGAGTGTGAGTGTGCCGATCTTTCAATGATCGTCTAAAAATTATACGCAGATTTCCAGATTTGAAATTACTATAGTTTAATATTGTTTTGTATCTACATTATCTAAGAAGTGGCACAGAGGCGCAGTTTTAACAAATAGCCGTCTATTCTTTGTAAATGATAAATGATAGCCTTTCCCAAAAATATCCTTCACATAACCAGAGAGAGAGATTGATTGATTAATTGCCTTTATTAGGGCGGAGTTAGGACTCCTGGTCCTCTCTACTACACAACCCTCAGAGATAGAGAGAGAGAGAGAGAGAGAGAGAGAGAGAGAGAGAGAGAGAGAGAGAGAGAGAGAGAGAGAGAGAGAGAGAGAGAGAGAGAGAGAGAGAGGGTATTAGAGATAAAAGTTTTTTATTCATGTAAGTTACAATATATTCTGGCTTTTACACTAATTTACAATAAGTGACATTACGGCTAATTATTAAACATCGTATAAAAATGTATAAAATTAATCAGGATGAAGATTGAATGCAATTCGTTTATCGATAGTATGATATTGTAAAATAAGTACATAAATCAGCGGTGGTTCAACAATATTATTGTAGACTCTGAAAATGATATAAAATAATATCCTTCCCATCAACATAACGACCGGAGATTGATCGATTGATTACTTTATTTATGTAGATTACAATATATACTGGGTTAAACACTTATATACAATAGCTCACAATACAACGAAGTTTCAGCTAAATTTACATAATATAAAAAGAAAATAATATTATTGAACTGTTATGATATGAGAAAAAGCAACTTATAATAACTCTAGATAACATTGCTATGCAACTACATAAATTGGCCGAGCTTTGGATATATCAATGTCCATTCTTCGGAAAGAATATTCTAAGTATCCTTCCCAGTAACTCCCTACCGGAAGAGAGAGAAAGAGAGAGTGAGTGAGAGGTATTAGGTTAGAGTTAGGTATTAGTATTAGTGTTAGTATTAGGTGTTATCAGGTTAGAGGTACTTTACTTAGGTTTGTTGCAATATATACTGGCTTATACACTAATTTACATTAAATGCCAGTATTGCTAATTATTCAACGAATTTTACAAAGTATGAAGAATTAATTAATGTGTGTGTGAGAGAGAGAGTAGTAGTAAGGGGATGGAAAAATAACTCCATAGTACTCCATTCCACAATAAACTAGACAAATGGATAACAAAAAATATTGTTTTGGGAAAAATGCTTATAATAATAACATATTATTAAAACAATCACCATATTGAGATTATGAAATAATACAGCCAATCAACAATCTTCTGATCGTTTTCAACTGTAGGTGACTTCTTAGGCTTAGGTCATAGCAAAAATGTTTAAATTAAGTGTTGACTAGAAGCAGAGACAAACGAATATCCCTAGACGAAGGAATAAAAATATTATTTTCTCTATGCTAGAAGTGAGGAAAGAGTAAATATAAATAATTGCTTATTTGTCACCAAATCTCAAATAAATTGATACTGCAGTTTCTTGGAAAGTAGGTCTA
This sequence comes from Nilaparvata lugens, assembly GCF_014356525.2. Lineage (NCBI taxonomy): Eukaryota > Metazoa > Arthropoda > Insecta > Hemiptera > Delphacidae > Nilaparvata > Nilaparvata lugens. Next base: position 49,282,935 of record NC_052509.1, read on the forward strand.
CTGTATCATAGACCACGACCAGTTATACAAAAGTAGAAAACGCATCATCCGTCGTGTTTGATGGAAAATCGCCCATTCTATAAGAGCACAGATACGCTCAGTGACCATCTGACTGGTGCAGTGCAGTGCAGTGGAAATGTGGACTTCCCTTTCCCTTTGTTGGTTTTTATTTAATGCCGCTGTTACCGACCCGACACCGTTAACAGTCTAGCCGAGATTCCGCCCGCCGCTATAACTGTTACATTATTTAAATTTAAATTGCTAATGCTCAATAAAACCTGACTTGCACTGATAAATGCCAGTTTTGTGGTAATGTTTTTAACTCTAGTGCTCTTGTTTCATTTCACTAAATATAATCGTTGTGGTCAATTTCCAAGTCAGGTTAAAGTTCTGTCAGACTGTATCTAACAGATGTTGTATCAGACAGTTCTGTCAGTTGATATATTCGAGGCTTGTTAAAAAATGTTTAATATATTAAAAAAGAAAATTTACTATATTTTTCCATGTCTTCAATTATAATATTTATTCATTTATTCATTCATTTATTCATTTATACGTGGATACAAAAACAAATCATATAAATATGATTGGGAATGAACAACAGGCTTGGCCCAAAACTATTCCATTCCCAAATTTTGATTACATGTCCAAAAAATAGGTTATGTTTGTTCTGTAAGAAGTTCATGGTCAACTTTCGTCCAAAAATAAATATGAGATGCAAATTTTAAATTTAGAAAAATTAAAACACTAAATTATAGTTAAATATTACACTTAATTATCACTGCACATTGTATTAATAAAGTTATTTTATGAATTTTGAAGCCAAAAATACACACAAATTCTCACTAAGAACAGCTGAACACAATATTTAACTTAATCTTAGTAGTTATCGCCTTCTAGACCAGGTATAAGGGAAGATCTAACTTACGGAAGAGTGCTAAGGATAAGGGAAGAAGTAGTTATTAGCTTCTCTCTGTTCTAGACGAAAAACGATGAATATTATTTATCGTTATACTCCTGTGCATGATTTGTCGATGTGTTTGATTCCAGCAATGTTTGGACTTGATTAGATTATTAAAAAATATAAATACATTGTATTTTCCCATATCTTCAATTATTTTTTACTTTCCTTGCCCTACTACCATAGGTAAGGAAAGTATTGCTTTCCAAAAAAATAAGGTACCCTAATTTCAAGTTTTCTATACGTTTCAAGGTCCCCTGAGTCCAAAAACATGATTTTTGGGTGTTGGTCTGTGTGTGTGTATGTGTGTAGGCCTATGTGTGTATGTCTGTGAACACGATAACTCCATTCCTAATTAACCGATTGACTTGAAATTTTAAACTCAAGGTCCTTATACCATGAGGATCCGACAATAAGAAATTCAATAAAATTCAATTCAAGATGGCGGAAAATATGGCGGATAATTACTAAAAAACCATGTTTTTTCACGTTTTTCTCAAAAACGGCTCTAACGATTTTCTTCAAATTTATACCATTGATAGCCATTGACACCATTGATACCATTCATTCATGAGCCCTATCAACTGGCACGAGTCTCATTTCTGGTATAATTTCAGGAGCTCCGTAATATTCTTGAGAAATATGGCGGATAATGACTAAAAAACCAAGTTTTTCACGTTTTTCTCGAAAACGGCTCTAACGATTTTCTTCAAATTTATACCATGGATAGCTATTCATAAGCCCTATCAACTGACATGAGTCTCATTTCTGGGAAAATTGCAGCAGCTCCGTAATATTCTTGAGAAAAATGACAGTTTCTAAAAAACCATGTTTTTCACGATTTTCTCAAAAATGGCTCTAACGATTTTTCCCAAATTCATACCCTGTATAGATATTTATCAGCTCTATCAACTGGCATGAGTCTTTTTCCTGGGAAACTAATGGGGGGTCCATTCTTGAGAAATGGACTTTGTAACCTCCTTCTCGTGCATGAGGTAGGTAGAGCAGTTTATAAAAAGAACACAGTCATAGTCAAGATATTTCATCTATAGAACAGCTGTTTTGACGACTTTTACACAAAGGAAAAAGGACTCTGAAAACAATTATAATATACACATAATTATACAGTAGTCTGATCGTAGTTGCAAATATGTTGCCGCCAATCGTCATTATGTTATTCCCCTAAATTGTTCTCGTTTGAGAATGAGGCTTGCAGTTCAATGAGCAAGGAAAGTTGTGTGAGTGTACCACACCAGCTTTTTTTATTTGCAATATGAACAGAGGTGTTGTGAGTTCCACATAATTTATTTGAGCCAAATTGAAGTTACTGATGATGATGCCTTGAGTGCATTAATACCTTGGTTTGGTAAATAATTGGAACGGACAGGATCTCTTTTATTCCACCACTAGCCGTCAGGCTCGCTTCGCTCGCCACATCCGTCTAGCCAGGGGGTTCCGCCCCCTGGACCCCCGACTGGATCGTCCAAGAAAGAGATCAGCATTTTTCATTTGAACATTTTTATCATATGTTAGGACGATCCAGTCGGGGGTCCAGACTAAACGCCTGGCAAAACGGATATGGCGAGCGAAGCGAGCCTGATGGCTAGTAATACAATATTCCCAGGAATAGCTCTGATTGAAGTAGCAGTGCCCAATCAATTTTTCCGCGATAAGTGCATTTCAATCTTCAACTTGGTGCCAACCTAACAAAGTCAACTCAACTTAATGCCAACCTGACAAAATTATTAATTCAGTTACCAGTTAACAACTGTTTCGAAGAGGTACTCTCTCTAGATTATAGTTCTATATTAACATATGGTATGGACATTTTTCAATTATAATTAAGAGAATAAGAAGAATATACATGCTAAAAGACGAACTTTAAACCCTTAAAAACCACCCTTAGAGTTAAAATATTGCCAAAAGATTTCTTAGTGCGCCTCTAAAGGGCCAACTGAACATACCTACCAAATTTGAACGTTTATGGTTTGGTAGATTTTTAGTTCTGCGAGTGAGTGAGTGAGTCAGTCAGTCAGTGAGTGAGTGCCATTTCGCTTTTATATATATAGATAATATTTTATTCAATGTAATCTCTATAGTTATCTCTCTCTAGATGTTGTACATTTATTGCTGTGCATGATTTTTACGTTATTTAGAATCGATCAAGATAAATGGACCTACATACGGTTCTAGCGTCTAGAAGTGCTTTTTAGATTTGGTTGAAAGCAATCAAACCAAGCAATCCCATTGACACTGTTGGGCTTGGAAAGAGTCCTGTGATTTACCCTGCTACAACGCCGCCCCATTCAAAGGGCTCCTTTATTGTCTACAGACCAAGCGGTTGAGAAACTAGCTTCTTACTTCTTTGTTCACCTTGGCTCCGTGATCTGACTACTTCCCACTTCCCACAGTCGGTCACGTGTGTTTTTCCTTGAACTTGTTTCTTTTTGTGTTACAAGTGTGTGTAAATGATGTGCTCTTGTGGTTTTGAGGGGTCTGGCAAGAGTTGTAGGAAAACTAAAAAATGTTTTTCTTAGTTACCTCATATTATAATGGAGGGTATAAAATGGAATTTATTGAACTAAATAAGACTATCGTGTAGAGTATGAGTGCAGAGTAGAGTATAGAACATAGTAGAACATAGATGTCTATGATAAAAATGCTGAGTAATAAAATGGACTAGAATAAAAGTGAGAAATTCTGAAAATGAATGTCACGAAATATGTTTGTCTCAAAAATATCTCATTCCATGTAAATTTCCAACAACTATTCATCTATTCATCATATGTACCTATGTATTCTAGGTACTAGGTACCTTGGTTTCATCTATTATTTACTATGATAACTGCAATTGAGACTTTTGAAGACGTATACTACTGTATAGCAAAAATTCAGTCGATTTCCAATGTAGGCTACAGATACTCTTTCATTGTTCATTAATCGATATCAATATTTTCTAGGAGCATGATTCTGTCGTAATGAAAAACACATGAGTTTTCGCCCTTCATGTTTCAAGGGGTGGGATGTAATATTGTGCTATGCTATAAGGAACTCTACTCAATCAACATTCAAAATTCAATTAAAATTATGTTTCCTAACACTTTATTCTAACAAAGTAACAATTGAGTTTCCAATCATTGTTCGGTCTTGGGTTCGATACCCGTACCACCTGGCATTCACTCTGTCCTTGCTTATCGCAAATGCGCAAGTCAAAAACTATGGGTATCATAAGCAGTATGATCGTTAAGATGTATCCAAATCCATAAAGCAGCAGTGTATTGGATTGAAATGTGATTATCAACCTTGTGTTGCATGAATCATTTTTTAATTGTATTAAAATTACAAAATTTAAAGTAAACCCTTCAGTAAAAAAAGGTTTTAACTCCAATGTATTCTTGTAGTATGACGGATTTGATCTGATCTGAAATCTGCTAAGTATCTTCTATCTGAAATTAATATCAACAAACTAAGGCCAAGAAACGTAAAGAAGCGAAAGTAGGTACCAATTCGGATGGAAAGCAAGAGTAGAGACGAGACAAGTTCTGCTATAAAATTTTTATTGGTTTTTTATTTCGCACACGCAAAATAGCAGTCATCGAAAATGAAACTTGGTTTCAGATTGGAACCAGGACAATCTGGACAAATAATGATGATGAAGCGCCAATTCTAGCACTAACCGATTGCCTCGTTATAAAAATGCAAACAATTTCACCTTTTATAATCATCTTCATTTTCTTGGTACTTCTTTTCCTCTCCTCTCGGCAGTGTCTCTTCCAGCTTCTCCTTCTGGTTTCTTCATACTCTCCATGTGAAATCCTAATTTTCTTCTACTTCCTTATCCTTTGCCATGTTATTTTTCTTCTCCTACTTTTGTTCTTATCCTACTCCTAATTGTGTTTCTCCACAAATTGGATGTTTATTGTAATTTGAGTTTTTCTTCTCGTTCTTCGTCTTATTCCTATTCTTCTCCTTCTCCTCTCCCTTACCGTCTCCTACTCTTCTCATCATACTCTGCTTCTTCTAGTTCTCTAATCAGCCTCCTTCTTTTCTTTACCTCATCCTCCTCCTTACCTCTCCCCTTTTTTTCTTATCCTCTCTTCTTCCCTTCTTTTTTATCCCCTTCCCCCTTTCCTGCTTCTCTACTCCTCCTTTTTTTCTATTTTACAACCACTTCCACCACCCTTATCTTGTCCACCACTTCTATCTTCTACTCCCCTCGTATTAAATTTTTCTATTTCTCAATCATTCATCTCTTCCAACTTCTTACTGCTTTATCCCTCTCTGATTCTTTTTCTTCTGATTAGTTCAATCTTGATATTTCTTCTCACACATTAGACATATATGTTTCATCTTCTCCTATTATATTTCTCCTGGAAATCGAATCGCCGTGATACATGTGAATTGGGACAACGACCGTTGAAAGTAGAAGAAAGTGAAAGATAATCTTGTCAGTCATTTATTTGAGCCTCCGTTCTTCGTATGCTGACTGGTGCTGGTTTTTATTGAGATATCAAACTTGAAAATTATGTTCTCAAACTTGAACATGGTTCGGCGCCATTCATCTGGTGACTGTCACCGAATTGTCCTCATTTTCTTCTGACAAAGCTCTTCTTCTTCATTTGTTATTTGTATTCTCTCTTTCTTTTTTTCATCTTCTCTGGTAATCTGTATAGTTGAAAAAGTTTTTTAACAATGTGCTAACTCTGTTTTCAACTGTTTCAACTCTGTATTCTCTTTCCAACTCTAATAAGTTTTCTTAGCATCTTCATTTTTCTCAGCAGTATTTTTTTGTCGGATTTTCTTCATATTTAATGTGAGTCATACGCATTCAGGTTCTGAGAATAATGGCTGATTTCTAAACAGAACAGAGAGTATACAATATATAAGATAATAGATGCTGCCTTGCTGTAGAGTGGGAGCGTGCTTGACCCCCCCCCCCCAACTCACTGGATGGCAAAGTTTTATCCATTGTAATGAACAGAGTGTAATAGAACAGATTGGGAGTATTTCCCACTACTCCAACTTTTTGCATAATTTTTCACAAACATTATGGGATTTTCTTCCTTGTTTTTCACAGGATATCCAATGATGCCTATTCCCCAATTTTGCTTAAGATTCGTGATTTTAAATGGAACAGTAATTATATTCATGTTATACTGTATTGGTCCAAATAAATATTTTTGAGCGATTTGGTTTCATGGTACACAATCTCTCATCATCATCTGCCTCATTACCCATGCATCATGCATCATCCTCAGCAAAATAAATATTTAGCTCTTATCTCTATCCTTGGGATCACCACCACTTGAATCTTGAAGACATTTTTATAGGAATTGAAAAAAATCAAGCATGCTATTCGTACTTTCGATCCTGTCCACCATTCAAACCTTATCTTATCCTTCTTCTTCACATTTCTTGTCTTCATTTCGTTCGTCATCAACTTTGTAAATTGGGACAATGACCGTGGAAAGTGTTCGTTTTGAAGAAAGTGAAACGATAATCGGTTTTTGCTACACTCGTTTCTCTCTCTCTCTCTTTCTCTCCATTCATCTCCTGCTGCATACATTGCCACCGTTCTGCGTATGCTGTTCAAATTTTATCTTTAGAAATTCAAACTTGAAAATTACAAGTTCATAGCCATCAGAGAGAAGAGATTACTATCATCGGGCTTTAATGAGATACAAGGATGCTTGCATGGCCTAATCAACTTCAACAGTGAGTTTAATACAACTTCTTTGCAAGTTAAGCTGTCCAATACAGCTACAGTTAGACGGCCAATGAGCCTATAAACAACTGATTTACGATGGGAGTCGACGTGTTATTGGCTGCTCGCTACCTACACTATCATGTCAGGTGCTTCTCTCTTCTCTTCTTCTTTTTTTTTCTTCTCATGCTTCTTATTCGCTCCACTTTATAATAATTGCCAACGCTTGTCTCCACCCATTTCTGTCGCTGAAAACTTAATTAAATGAGAGGTGTTCTGTTTTCAAGTCATACAAGATTGTCTCAGGCAAACTCATTATTCATTATGTCCAAAGGCTGTCATGAATTCTGAAAATATCATGTTTTCGCATCAGTTTAGTGTAATCACTGAATTTTTATTTTCTACACCTGTAGGCTATTCCATGTAGTACATATTCGAATTATAGCCAACTTCCTGTATAGTATACTAGTATCATAGAGAAACAATAGCATAAATAGATATCCCATGGTATAGGGCGTTTATGTCGCAAGTTTCACTGTTATCCCAAGCCGATAGTTCACGTAGTTCTTTCCCGTGAAGCTTTATGACGCTGGTAGTCTTTCATATTGTGCCGTTCATACACTCTTACCCGGTCAAAACAGTAAATATCGACAATAATCGACAGTAATCGGCTTGAGATAACAGTAAAAGTTGCGACATAAACGCCCTATACCATGGGATATCTACTTACGCTATTTTTTCTCTATGCTATTATTCTACTATGAGTATTAATTACTCTACTATGAGTATTATCCATACTCTTATCGAATAAAAAGACTGGAAGCTGTCACAAATTTATTTTAATTTCGAGACACCGGTTTCCATTGATTCATCATTATCAAACTTTGGCATACCAGAACTAAAGTAGGCCTGATATAGCAGCAGAATATAAAGGAGTGAGGCAGTGAGCAAGCCATGTGATGGGTAGATAATTATGTCTGACCAATCAGGGTGAACAACTCCCATTTGCTTCGATAAGCCACTCCCACAATGGGTGGTTGTGGATGACCTCTGTTGCTGTGAAATTTACATCAACCGTTCATTCATTCATTTATTTATTGTACAAAATACTACAATCATAATATAATTATGGCATTGAAGGAAAAACTAGGCTCATTGTTCATAGTTCATTGTGGGAGTCGCTTATCTATGCGTAAAGCAAACGTTCATCCTGATTGGTCAGTTTATCAGATGGAATACCTGTCTACATATCACATAGCTTGCTCTGGTCACTCTCTACGTCTCTACCAATCACATAACTAGCTCACTCCTTTATATTCTGCTGCTCTTTACTTTAGTTTCAGCAAAGAGGATACACGTTTACACGATTATAAAATTTGATTTTATTAATCTATGGTTTTCGTATACCATACATGGATAATGGTACAACAACCGAAATCAGATCTCAATTGAATTAATTTCAATAAACTTATAGTTGTGACAACTTCCAGTTTTTTTATTCAATTAAGATTGTAGTTGATTATATTCAATCTAATGAATTTCTGTTTCGTAATCAATGAAGTTCTTAATAAAAAATACATTGAATGAGACCTTTTTTAGTGTACTTCTAAATCAATACAAGATCAATATTGATCGTCTTTGAATCTCATAATCATGAATTAATTATCTTAATTCACAGTTTAGTACAACTCAACAGTAAATGAAGTGAAGAGTTTGTGTGTCTTTGTTAATGCAAATAAGCACAATTCGTATGGGGGTAATTATGGCCGATCTCCCAGGATAAATGAATCTTTTCAGCTACAAAGCTCTCCAAAGATTACTCCAAACCGGAAGAATTCGCTCTGTTTTAAGCTCAGGGCTAATTACGTTCAATCTTACGCATTCTCATTAGAGACAATTAAATAGAGGGTGAGCAGGAGCAAGTGAAATGGAATGCCTGGTCCAACTACAGAGAGAATTAAAACTTACAATGATTATACATACAGGTCCGTATCTATAAACGATTAAAAGAACTGTCTTAGGGAAGAACTCTTTGATTCACCAGAGTGTGCTTGGATAGGACAGTTTAAATCGTTTATTAACATGGTCCAAGACTAGCTTAATTAAAGCTAGTAAAGTTCGTAATCCTGAAAATAGTATCTAAATATTCAGTTACATCGTAGATACAGGAGATACTATAATAAAACACAGAGTTTTAAGCTGGGTTTGTGCGACCTTGTCAAGGTCCCACGAAAATGAATCCAGCAATAAGATGCTAGCAATATCCTAGGAATGTAAGAGCTAGAATCCTAGAGTGATTTGGGTTTTGGGAGGATGGAGGAAATATCTTATTGGGATACACCCCAAGTGATTTCCTCTCTCAACGTCTAGGAGTAGATGTAAAAGAGAGGAGAATGGAGAAATCCTCTCTCTTTGAGAGAGAAAGATGAAGAAAAGTTAAGAGATGTTAGTGGGGAACATGGAAGAGAAGGAGAAGGAATGTAAGGGAAGGATAGAAGGAAATAGAAGAAGGGATAAGAAGGAAGAATGGAAAAGAAGGGTTGATAAGTAAGGATTGAATGAAAGAGAAGGAATTAGAGAGAAAAATTGCTGAGAAAAAGAAGAGTCGATCAAGAAGTAAGAAGGTTATGGGAAAGAAAGAGAGGAATAGATGGACAAATAACAGGAGGGATGAGAAAAAATATTAGTGAAGTGGGGAGGGGGCGGAAGAAAAATAGGAAGAGTCGAGAAGAAAATGACCCAGTTTTACACCAGATGCGCTCTCTTTTCAATCACACGTTGAATGAAAAACTATGAAAGAAGAGATGAGAAGAAGCCCTTTCAAGGTCGAAGATTGGAACTGCTTCAGTGAGATGATATATCACTTTGCTACTGAACTGTGGCACTTCGTTGATCTCTGGGGGATGAAATTCTTATAGTAGATATCATTGAAAATAAGTTCACAGACGTCTGTGAAAGGAACATTTCTTGTCTTCAGATTTGCTTTGGGAAGGAAAAGCCTAATCTGTAGAAATGATGCATATTGGAGATTCCAAGTCACCTTTTAAAATCCGTTCTGAGTTCATTAGGATTCCTATAGTATGATCAGATAGCTATCTACCTAATTTTTTATTGAATTCGAGGGTTTATTCTTTGTATTGATACAAAGTACAGTGTTTATGAGTTTGACTATTTGGGACACTGAGAGTTTGACTATATGTATATCTATATGTATTCATATTTACAGTCTTTATCTATTTACATATGTATGACTGTGAGATTGAGGTTTAAATCAGTTTGATGGCAATTTAATGTTATCGATCGAAAAGAGTTTGTTTTTACTCCTTATAAAATCATAAATTATGTATTTAATAGCAACATGTACTACACTCACTCCTTTCTGAATTCATAGAATACAGTTGTAGAGTCCTAGTTGAGTAGTGAGTCTGTGAAGGGTGTAAGCAAATAGGGGGTGGAAAGGAGAAGGAAGAATGAGACTTCAAAGAAAATAAGGGATGAAAGTTTCAGGCAGTACGTGACACAAAACGAGTGAGACAGAGGTGTAGAATAGGAAAGAGCTTTTCAGGTGGGCTTAGTGGGTAGGGGGGAGGGTGTGAGTGTGCTCTACAAACTACTGTGCTGCCCCCTATACTGCATTGCACCAACTACACAAACTAATTCCGAAAACAGTCACAGAAAAATGGCACTACTAGAAAGTCTACAATGTCACTCCCAATAAAAGAAAAAGCATGTAATTGGCTCAGTGACAGTGCAAGAAAATTATTCTGTACTATGTAAAGGATAAATTGCCTACTGTATTGCTAATACGTCATAGACTACGTTTAGTTCATTCAAACCAAAGTGAGATTCACTAGAGATTATCAGCAGAGATTCATAGGTCGAGTGGAAACCATTGATGCTATGTTATGCTATGAGGAATTCAGACAGTTCGAAGTAAATTAAACTATAGAGTTTTCAATAAACTATTATCTAAAAGATCTATTATGTGATGTATCAGTAACTAATAGTTGTTGTGTGCTCAGTTTAGTGTGGTTCAGTGGTTCAGTGTTTTCTTATCACTGTATCAACTTCACCGTTACTTTGAGGAATAGACTAATCTATTATTAACAAGTCCTATTATTAAACTTGTCACAATTTGATTGCATATGAATGTACTCCATTTGCATTCCTCAATTATATTCCAGTCAATTAACTACTGCATCAGTAATAGACTGTGTGGGTAAGGATTCCCGTTCTAATAAATGCATTCTGTAGTGAGATTCACAATGAACTGTCAGATTTGATTGAATGGGAGTTGTTGATGTTATCCGTGAGAGATGCTGTTTAAAGCCAATCTCACCATAGTTGGTTTATTCTGAGCATGTAGAGTTCAAGATTTATGGTGGCTCAAAACTAGAATTAAAATTCCACACATATCAGCCATCAGTCTCCAGTATACATGTACACATACAGAATGAGAAATTAGTTATGCATTACTTGTCAAGAGTGATGTTTTCATTTCTATCTGTCTCAAACAGATATTAGAAAAGTTAGAAGAATTACTACTATGAAAAATAGATCTTACTAGAAGTACTCGACTATTATCTTCCATAGATCTATCTCTATAAAATTTGAACACAAATTGTTGATGAAGTAGGCTATTTGTATTTCAAACTTTCCTGCTAGGAGTATATAGGTTCGTTATTTACTTTACCATTATTATAGCAATAATCAAACTCCATGTCTTCTCTTATATGTTGTTACAAAATGAACAATGTTTTCTGTATGAATTTTGTATCAATTTTTCATTGAAAAATTCATATTTACTCGATATGTTTTTCCACAGGATACATTGAAGAGAGAAGAAGAAATTAAAGAGAACAATCATTTCCATCTTCAAAATAATCATCAGCCAATTGAGGATAATTGCACCGAATTGATTCGACTAAGAAAGGTAAGTGTTCTGAATATTTTGTACAATATTGTTATCAAAATTCATATCTATGAATCGATGTAGAGCACATTTGTGTATGATATAAAATAACACCGCAAATATGCATGTTGGAATTCCATTTTGTGGACAATAAGGTACTCAGTTTGAAAATAACATATTATACGCTATTTAAATTCATCTACGAAGAAACTCTCCATTACTAAAGGTGAAACTTTCAGTACTCTTAAAACTCTGTTAAAATGGAATCTGAAATGTCTCCATAGGTTTCCCACATGAGTCCTTAGTAACATTCATCTATTCTCGCAGGGAACTTAATTAGTACAATGCGATCAGTCAGCTATTCACAATGAATTCGTAAACATTGTCATTAAAAGGTTGTATTATTAGTAGGCACTGTTGAATGAACCAGATTTAAAATGCTAATCATTCTAGTTGTTTCAAATCATTAAAACGCAATCATTCTAGTTGAGATTGGATTCTGAAATTGATGAATATGGTCAAAATATATATTAAATGGATCAGTCAAAGAGATTTATTTTTCAATAGGGTCATACAACAGGATCATAATGAGCGACTCCATTTATCAGAAATTACAACTAGTAGAATGTGCTTCTTAAAATTAAATTTCTTCCTCTTTAAAAAATTTGAACATAAATCAATTATGATTCTATTCGTTGTCAATATTATCTTCGTAATTTATATAAATTATAATTTCGTCAAGGATACTATTTTATTGTTCTGTAGTTGCCATTTCAAATCACTAACAGATTCACTTGATCTGTGTCTGACGTATGAAATGCAAATCATCAAACGAGATTATCTTCTATAACTCTTTTTTATATCCACTGAGTTCTCATTGTCATCCAGAAGAGATGTTTGTCATTGTGAAAACACTATGTTTCCTATACTATTAAAATGGTTTCATTGAATCTAAATTTCAATGCTTAAAATATAGTCATCATCATCAATTGTAGGTTGAATTAAAACTTTTGTCATTGTGTGATGTCCCAACTAAACAACCGTTCCCAACTAAAGAACGCCTAGGATTTTACAACTCACATCCGACACAATATTAAAACATTTTTCCATTATAACTGTCAAGACTCAAGCTCTAGAACTCTAGATAGACGAAGAATTCCATCCTCATTTTTGCCTCGGCCAGTGTTTAAAACTATGCAACTATAGTGAGATCTATTTCAAACTGTCAGGATTCCTTATAAATAGCATCAATGCTTCACATTTAACGAGTGCTGACAGTACAACGTGAGTTTAACTTTAATGTACATTTAAAAGCGGTACTTTCAAATTCCGGCTGCACTATAATTCGACCTTTAAAGTCGTTGCACTCTTGGGAGAAATACCTTGTATTGTTTGACTTTCTTTCTGCGTCCACCTTTCGTTGATGAAATGTTTCCCATCACCTTGAATTGCGTAATTAGCGTGTTGTAGTACAGGCTACTAATTTACCGTATTGCAGTTCACCTGTCGAAAAACTGTTATAATTTTCTACCGAGGTAATTTCCTGTCCTTGTGTGTATATTTTCCTCATTTTATTCGCGGAATGAAATGTCGATTTAATTGCTTTTGTCATTACATGGATGGCATATTTTTGAGTAGGGAATTTTATGAGTGTGATACTGCTGTACATTGGAACACTCGCAAGGCAGGGTACTCCATGATGAACCTTGAAATTGCAAAACAATGTAAATAATAATAGTAGCTGAATATAATTTTATAAAATCACCAGTGAACTTGTGATGAGTGACTTTCAATTCTCACGAATGTATCTTACTTCTTAAAGATTGGAACACATTTATAGAAACACTGAAACAATGCAATAGGTCTAATCGGAGTAGAAAATTTAAAAAAGAGATTTGTTATGAAGCTATTCAATATAAATTGAAAATATAGAAAATCATCAGTTTCAGGCAGTAAGGAATCTCGAGAATTGAATCATCATTGAGCTTCGAATTGTTTTCAAAAACTAGGTACCATTATAATTTTATATCTTTCCTGTATTTTAATTAGGTTCATGTTTCTTGACTAGAAAGAATAACTTTATATGGACTGATTAAAATCATTATTAGTTTTAACTGATTCTGTTGGTGAATGAAAAATATTTACTGTATTATTGATTATTGATGCATAGTTGCATTGAGTCCATTGCAGTAGCAGAGCAAAATAATTAAAGCATCGCTCAGCTCGGTAGAAAGCATGAAGCCCAATGAATGCAAAGAAATGCTATTGTTCGAAAAAGAAAGGTATTAAGACGACTGAGAGGGATTCAGGTTTCAAAGAAAGGGTGACCTTGATCCATATGGCTATTGTTGACTAGGTCAGAAGGTCATACATTACTTGCTGCAGTTAAATCATTTCAATGACGTATACTATAAACCTCTAATTCCAAGTTAAATATTGTTAAGGAGATGTTGAACTCAAAAGTTTATAAACGAAATTCCATAGTAAATTTTTGTTTACAAAGTTGCATAAACGATATTTAAATGTTATATGATGTTGTAAAATGTCACTAAGTGTTATTATATCGTTTTCTATGTTGTGTTGAAATATGTTATTATTTTTCCAGAGAGTATAGAATGTAGTAACAATCAAGTGCTACATTCTATACTTACTGCCTTTTCAAGGATCGCAGTAGCTTATGTTATCGATTGAAAGTTTGATATCATTTTCCCGTTCAAATTTCTTGTTTACCTTTGCCATTTTCAGTTTTATTTCGGTTCAGTTAGTTGTCTTTGAGCTTTGACCATAATTGAAAAAAGTAACAATTATAAATATAATGTCTCATCGTTTTCCAATTGTTGTTTAATTACTAGTTTGTCTGATCATAATAACTTTTTAGCAATTATTTAACGTAAAAAGTGTGCAATGCACGCTATCTTCAATAAAACTAACTACGAACTGTGGTTCTGTTATGTTATTAACCTAGTGTTTTTACTGAGCAAAAGCTCGTCTACTAGCAATTCATTAGTGATAACAATTATCTACTACACTGTCACATTACAAAGTAGCGTATATATCTTGAACTAGTTTCCAGTGTTGTTGTAAAGCAGGTTTCACAATGTTGAGCTGATTTCAGGTGCTTGTAGAAAAACAAGTGGATCTTATAAATTGGAATCAGACAGTTTGTAGAAAAATACGTACGAATACCGTAGTGTAACAGTTGTATTATTAAGAGCAATTAACTCAGGACGTCTGAGGAATGTATTCACCAGTGAGATTCTCTTTAATAGTGTCAGAATTTATTTAAAATGACATCATTGCTCTACATTAAACCAATGCTGACAGTTTATAGTGAATTTCGCCAAACTTGAGATGCGCCTTTCAACGTTCTCTACAACAATTTACTGTCGGAATTTTTTAAGTGAGCACTTCTTTACCTCCAGGAACGGAATTGGAGAAAACCACAGGAAGTTGATTAAATTCAGTCGGTTTGGAAAATCTACTGAAATTAGGTTGGATTGTTTGCTTTTTATAGGTTTTTTGTAGTTTGTTGAGTTCTGAAATCGGTCAGTGGAATGCTGTTGTAATGACTAAAATCAAATTTTGTTGTAATTTTCCTTGGCAATATTCACTCTCATTTGCTTCCGTATGGTTTTCTGTGGATTCGCAATTTTTCAGATATGATTCTAATAAATTTATGTTACCGTGTTTTTCAAAAATGAGTCACTTGATTGATCAGATAATGGAGATCAGTAGTTCTTTTTATTTTAATATTGGATTGTATGAGGCAATTTTATTTATTCTTTGACTTGATGTTTTATCATCGCTACTATAAATCTCTATTCACTGGAATATTATCTTTCTTATTGGAATTCACATCTCTCTACTGTGATGTTCACTCCAAAATGCGGCATGGGTCCGGTCAGATTCATAGTTGTTGTGTAGTTTACTCTAATATCATAGAGTAAAGATATTCATTTTTCTCTGCTAATATTAAGACAAGTATTCCAGAAAATAATATTAATGAGATTATAATAAATTTCGACACTTTTTTCCAAGAATATCTGTTCCTTATTCATCTTCGTAATACTTACTATGAACAAATCCCGAATATTCATTGTGATTGCAATCGATAAAAAACATTAATATTCTATTTAATTTAATTTATTTATACAATCACAGAATAAAAAAAATAGTGTGGCGCACTCACACAACTTTCCTTGCCGTTATAAAAATTTATCACCTGACGCAAGTGTACACGCGCATCTCAAGTCTACTATTCAAAGATCTGCAAGCTGGTGACAGGA
Organism: Nilaparvata lugens; assembly: GCF_014356525.2. Lineage (NCBI taxonomy): Eukaryota > Metazoa > Arthropoda > Insecta > Hemiptera > Delphacidae > Nilaparvata > Nilaparvata lugens. Next base: position 49,298,798 of record NC_052509.1, read on the forward strand.
CAATAACGCTGGAGACACACGAAGTCTGCTATCTCTTCGTAGTGAATGATTCAATAGAATCAACAGTTGCCAACAGTTTGCATTATTGAATAAACACATTTTCTCGAATTTCGAGCTTATTTACAATTTTAGGTGAAAATGTCACTGACCATTAATTGTGGAGATTTTTATGCTCAATCTTTTCCACTTGAAATTTTTTGTTTAAATTGTATCTGAAGCCTGATAATTGGGAATCTAAAATCACACTTTGCATTGATGGGGCGGAGCTCCTGAAATTTCTACAGATATGGGACTTGTGGCAGTTGATAGAGCTTAACAATGACTATTTTAGGTATGAATTTGATCAAAATCGTTGGAGCCATTTTCGAGAAAATCGCGAAAAACCCTGTTTTTGACAACATTTTCGCCATTTTAGCAGCCATCTTGAATTGCATTTGATCGAAATTGTTCGTGTCGGATCCTTATAGGGGAAGGACCTTAAGTTCCAAATTTCAAGTTATTCCGCTAATTGGGAGATGAGATATCGTGTACACAGACGCACATACACACACACACACACCACCACACACACACACACACCACCACACACACACACACACACACACACACACACACACACACACACACACACACACACACACACCACACACACACACACACACACACACACCACACACACACACACAACACACACACACACACACACACATACAGACCAATACCCAAAAACCACTTTTTTGGACTCAGGGGACCTTGAAACGTATAGAAATTTAGAAATTGTGGTACTTTAATTTTTTTCGGAAAGCAATACTTTCCTTACCTATGGTAATAGGGCAAGGAAAGTAAAAATGGCTGGGATAGGAACATGATTAATTCAAAACGGTTTCTCTCCCGAATCAAGATATTTCATATAGAAAATACATAAAAAACATTCTGTATCATAGTCACAAAAATAACTTCATAAAAATGGTAAATTTAAATAAAAAATTATATGAAATCAATTTTTCGTTTTGAATGTAAATTATAATTGAATATTTAATGTATTTTTCGTTTACTTCCCAACTGAACTTAACTAACTATTTGTCATTGAATATTTTCCGCATAGCAATCGCTCAACTAGATTGCTTTGGTAATCACAGAACTCATAAAACATGAGCGCTTAAAAAGGAGAATTGTTGGACCGTAGTAATATTGCTAGAGCCGAAACAAATCTGAACTATGATGGAGGCCAGTAGTGTATTAGTGGGCGAAACAAATAAATTCTGAATGTGGAGCGTGCAATAGTTTTTCATTTTTCTCACAATAAATTGAGAGAAAAACGGTTGAAACTGTGTTTTTTTCCGTGTTGAGTTCATGAAAATTTTGTGATTAGGTCATTGGCTTTTTTATTTTATTCTACTAAAATATTCCGCATAGCCTATTGATTACATTGTGATGGATTCAGATCTCTTTGAGAAAAAAGACCATTGCAATACTGTGATATTTCAGATTTGAATATTTTAACTATGAAAAGTTTTTCAAGTACAGTATACTCTCATGTTATTGCTATTCCTCGTATGTAGCCTACTTATTGATTTGAAATAATTGTTTTAAAAGAAATTAAGTGATATTTTAGATAATTATCTATCATTATTCCATCCAAAAATAAAAAGTCATTCTATTTTACTGTAACACGAAAACGATTTCTAGGGAAATAATATTTTGTTTTACGTGAATCTTCTATGCCCGTTTTCAAATACTGAAATAAAGCGTCAGGCATTTTTAATTTTAATAAATTTATCGAAATAATCGTACAGTGGAACAATCTGTCAAACTGAATTGAAATAATAAAAATTTGGAAAAGTTTTCCTAGTGTTAGCTCACACATTTTCGATCTCGCAAAATATCATTTTATTATTATTATAGAATAGAACGTTTCATCTTTATCCAATAATATAAATGATTTTGGTTGTGAAGGCTACTCCTGAATCCTGTCACTGGCACCCATTCGTTTGTTCTCACTGCTCGTGCCATTCCCTTCTCTTCATTCCATCTCTCCGGAAGTGAACTTCTGCAGTGAATATTAAAGGAAATCTGAAGTTATAAAGCCCTATTAAGGTTCTAATTAATTTTGTTTGCATTCCGTTCGCCCAGCAGTGTGTAAACTTTAAGTCACAAGTGGAGAGAGATAGAAGGAGCAGAATAGGGGAAAAAAAGGAAGGGAAGTATAAACGAGGATGAAGAAATAAAGAAAGGGAAGTATAAACGAGGAAGAAGAAGGGAAAGAAGAAGGGGAAGAAGAAGAAGAAGATGATGATGATGGAGAAGAAAAAGAAGAAGAAAGAAAATAATGAAGTAGATAGAACATAGTATGTAGAACATAGAGAGAAGAACGAAGTGAAAAAGGTTGGAGATAGTCTGTGTGCATTAACACCTCCAATCTAACAACATTGTAAAACACAGGAAAAGGAAGGGTCAACGAATTCATTTACCCTGCGTGAGAAAAAGGAAGAGAGAGAGAGAGAGAGAGAGAGTGAATAGGTAGAGTATGTTGGAAGAGTCAGACTTGGAAGACCGATAAATACATAAATCCAACCTTTGGAGGTAATTAAATGAGTTGCAAGCTGCAGGTGAATAAATTCAAAGACTATTTAAAATACTCTCTAGTTGCAGGTTGTGAAAAATGCATTTTGCCCCTACATATTATTAATTATTACTAAGCGTCTTATAAATCATGAAAACGTCATATTCACTGCAATTAACCAAGCGTATAGCAAACAGAAATTATCATCGTAAATCTCAGGAATGGCCATAATAATTCACAGACCGTCCACAGAAGGACTTTATTTAGAAAGTTTGCAAGTGAATATTTATTGATTATAAGTTTATGAGCTAGTAGTTTAGTTTTTGTAATAATTAATTATTAGTAGATAAGTGAGTGGGTCAGAATGTACAGAATTCCAAGGAGTACGGAGCTAAAACTTGGAGCATAGGATTTATAGCTGATAACTTGATGCTTAGTTTGATGTCAACTTATACTGCATGTTCTGATTATGTTCTAATAATGCAATGCATATTATAAAAGTACTAATCAACTGCGAATTCATAAATTAGTTTGTGTAGATTTTTTTTTTTTTTTTTTTTTTTTTTTTTTTTTTTTAAATTAGGTACTCCCGAGGATTCCTTTATGGGAGTTAATAGCAAATAGTTTTAGTCATTTAGAAAAATTATAAACCTATAAATAATAATTACTACATCCCTGTCGCGAAGAAGACTGTTAGGTACTAGAATCAACAAAACTTGTCTTCTCTATTTAAAAACAAACAATATTATTACTCTTCCACTTATATCCATTCATCATAAGGTGAAAAATTCAACTCAACGTATCCCTTGCCATCTATCTATTCTAGAGCAATCTTAGGGCACTTAATCACTTATATCTACACTCTCCAACTTGGGTTGTTTTACCTTGAATAATAATATCTATTTACATCACAAACAGAAACAAATACCTACTAAGCTTAGATTTGAATATTTCACACATTGAATAGATTTCTTTAAATGACCTGTAACTATACTTCTATTGCAATATTATTAAGTTTTTATCTGAGATCTCTAAACCACACTTCAACATCCTGCTTTTCCAATAACCAATTCTTCAGAAAAAACTTGAAACTTCTCGGATTTTTTTGCTGCCTTATGCTAATTGGAATTTCATTGTATACTTTTGGGGCTATAAATAAATAAAAATGTTTAAAGATTTCTTTGTGTGGTCTTGGTCTGGTTAAATTACTTGCGGATCGGAGATAATATTCGCGGTTAGCAACGTTCACTTGTCCACTTCTAAAAAAGAAAATTGACAATACTTTGAAGAAATACAGATACCTTAGTGGTAGAAATCCCCATTTCTGAAAATTGGCAAAGAGCTAATAATCTTGGTTTTTTGTCTATGGTCCTCAATATGTATTTTTGCCCGGTGACAAGAGGTTTAATGTTATTAAAATAAGCTCCTCCCCATACCGCTATTCCATATTGTAGTCTACTGTTTACGAGTGCATAGTGCAGCGATTCCATGACATATTCGGGGCATAAATTTCTTATATAGTAAAATTTTCTGCATACACACGTAAGTTCCCTCTTCAATTTAATTATTTGTTGGTTCCAAGTAAGCTTTGAATCAATTATAATACCTAGATATTTAACTTGGGGTGCTTCTGAAATCTTTTCACAGGTGCAGTTTATTGGACTATCACATTCATTTGAATGAAATGATATATTCATTAAATCATTTCCTTCAGGCCTCAGCTTGTGGACAATTATGTGGGATTTACTGGCATTCAGTTCTAGGGCGTTCACCTGCAGCCATAAATTCAATTTCTTCAAATCTTCACTAATCATCTGAGCCAACTGACCCCTATCATCTGCACTGTAACTCAGTGCTCAACTCTCATTTTTTGAGAGTTTATAGATTATTTGTTTATTATTGATTTTGTAGATTATTTGTCTATTATTATTGTTGATTATTTGTTTTGTAGATATTAGATTACTTATATTAATTTTGTTTGAATTAGAGTATCGAACTATTACCTCATTTTTCTGTCCTTTTTTTGTAGGTTGGTCACTATTTTAAAATTCCGGTCTCATTGTAGAGTGGTATACCCAACTCCCTCTCCAAAATATATAGGACCCAGATCTTTGGACAGTGATCAGCATAATGTAAACTATATCATATTCCACGAATTAAAAAAACAAAATAAAAACTTTTAGTACCCTTTATTATTAAAAACTTTAAAGTAAAGGGTACTTTAATAATAACTTTTTAATAATAAAGGGTAGTTCAAGTTTTTATTAATTTGTACAAAAGTAGCCCATATAAATGAAGTGTTTTCATCATATTCCACTTATGTTATTGGGTTGTCTAAATTGTCTACTGTTAGTTTAATGCACAGTAATCTGACAATATTGTTAGTTGAATATTGTTAGTTGAGTATTGTTAGTTTGCTGTCAGTCTGTATCCGAATGAGAGTATATCACATCCAGAAAAGATTGAAATCATTGTGATCCAAAGTGTTTTTCAAAGATATATAAAAAAACTATGACCTTATCTGCTTTTTCTCGTACGCACTAGAAAGTCCAAAGTCATCGCGGACGGGAATGGCACACAAAGTGAATCATTGAGGGGGAGAAAGAGAAGAAAAATAAAGAAAGAAGTATAACGGGAAGAAGAAGATGATGACGATGGTTAAACTGAAAATGAGGAAGAAGAAGGAAACGAAGAGGAAGAAAATGAAGGATCTGCTAAAGTGTGAGGAAGGAGAACATTGATAGAATAGCAGGTGAACAGATAGAGAAGTATTGGTGCGAAAAGGTGCCAAAGAGGGCCTGTGGTGAAAGAGGGCCAATGCCCGGTCTACACGACAACGATATTTGCGTCGTGTAGACGGGAGATCGTAGTAAATTTCTGAGGTTTTAAGGTTTGTGCTTTCTTCGATCAATCTCAGCCAGGTTTGCGTCAATTTTTCTAGGAAACGATTATGTTTCATCTATCCATCAAAACCTACATCGCTTCAAAATGAAGATTGAGAATTCGCGATTTCAGATTCGGATTCAGCACCCTCAAATTAAATATGTGCGAGGTCAGTTCTCAAAAATACTCAAAAACAAGGAAGTTTTTTTAATGGATAATAATTTTCTTATTTACTCTATAGTAATGTAATAGATATAGTTATTCACTCTTTACTTGATAAGCAGTATTCTTGATTATTATTATTGAGGAGAAGGAGGAGAAGTGGGAGGAGGATGAGGAGTTGGAGGAGGAGTAGGTTGAGGAGGAGGAAGAGGAGCAGGTGGAGTAGTTGAGGAGGAGGAGGAAGAGTAGGGAGAGGAGGAGGAGGGGGAGGAAGAGGAGGAGATGGTAGAGGAGGAAGAGGAGGAGGTGGAGAAGTTTGTGAGGAGGAGGAAAAGTAGAGCTAGGAGGCGGAGGAGTAGGTGGAGGAGGTGGAAGAGGAGGAGGAGGAGGCGAAGGAGAAGGTGGACAAGGAAGAGGAGGAGTTGATGAGGAGGAGGAATAGTTGCTGAAGGAGGAGGAGTAGGTGGGGGTGAAGGAGGAGTAGATGAGGAGGTGAAGGAGGAGTAGTTGGGGGAGGAGGAGGAGGAGGAGGCTTGAGTTACTATTCATCTCAAGTTTATAAACACTTCAAAGACTTCGTATAGAATTTATATATGGTTTAGTTTTTAATACAGGTTTGCGTTAAAGTTGGTGTCGTGTGAACAGAGGTTTGCGCGAATATCGTTGTCGTGTAGACCCGGCACAAGATAAATCATGAAACGAAAATGGAGAAGGAGAAAATAAAAGAAGGAATGGAGAAGTAGAGAAGGAAAAATGAGAATAAGAGCAGTAAGGAAAAGTAGAAAAGGTGAAAATGAAAAAGAGGGAAAGAAAAAGGAGATAAAGGAATACACTAATGTTTCAATAAAAATAAAAAGAGAAAGAAAAATAGAGAAAAAAAGGTAAGAGAGAAACTGAATATAATTTCCTGAGGGCGAGTAGTAGAATAATAATAATAAGTACAAGAAATAGAGGGATACGAAATTCATAGGACAGATTGAGTATAACGATTTCAATGAAATGAGAAATAAGAAAAATGAGGGAAATAATGAAATGGAGAAGTAAATAAGGAGAGAAAAGCTAAGAATTGAACTTCTGTTTGTATTTTGGTGAAACATAGATGCAGTACACAACGTAGTAGAGGGTGTAAAGGAAATTTTTACATAAGACCCAGAAGAGAGAAATCAGAATGAGAATGAATATTAGAGAGAACCAAGGTAATGTGTGAAACGGGAAGCGATAGGGTTCCCTGGACACGGAACGCAGCTGTTACATAGGGTTCCCAATATTTAACAGCTGTTTTGGTTTGCTTGGCTACCATTGGTCAGTCACCATCTCCATGCGGGTTTCCACTCCACTTCACAGATATAGCAAACATTATAGTCAAATTATATCGATACATGCACCGTATGTATTGTCTCAGGTCAAAGAAATACAGGAATTACATCTATATACACTCGTATTAGATATATTTTTCAGGACAAGGTGAAAAAGGTATCAATCGACTATTATACGTATGTGTGTTAAGGGTCACTCTTATAGTGGCGATCTAAACAAAATATATATCTGTATACATTGGTATGATATGTTTCAGGTCACAGATAAAAAGGATCGATTATATCAGTGTGGTTTAGGCCATTCATATATGTAGTGAAGATTATATCTATGTTTGTATGTTTGTGTGGTTAGGCCACCAGGCCTGTCACAGCTGTACAGGAAACATTTCAATATTATCTCCACTTTTGAGTGCTCTATCAGAAAGCGACTCCAGTATTAGAAACATGAGGGTCCGTATGGGGCATTGATAAAGGCAGTGTTATTGCTCCGGGTTTGATGTCATGAAAGGAAGGTATTGTCTTTGTGGTTTTTCGTATTGAGGGGAGAATATTGTTGGTTTTTTTTGTTTGGGAGAGATAGGGTGGAAGTTTGATCGAAAAGTGTGGGATTTTATTTGTATTGGCAATTTTTACGCTGTGGAAAAAGATTAAAAGTCGAGATACTGAAATCATTATCATGATATTGGAGGTTATGAAACAATGACCGATAGTCTCACTTTATCTACTCAAATAACAAATAATTCGTCGATTGAACTGTCCGTTGTGTAACCTTTGTTGACTGTCTCAACCAATGTTGCTTATTCAACCAATACTGTACAGTCGGCTCCCACCGAAATTACTGTCGAAAAAATAGATAACACTCTGAACACTATTATTGTGTTGTTCTGTTGTGAAATCATCGACTTACTAACACCTAACAGTGACTAACGTGGGACTAACTTTAAAATCTCGAATGGGAAGCACTGATGCTATAAATAAGGAATGCTGACAGTTTGGAATGAATCTCACTCAAGAGAGTACAGAGATCTTGAAAGTAGTGGTTTGGGAAACTGATTTTGAAATTTTTGAAACTTACTGATTTGTCGAGGCTCTTATAGAATTATAGAATGATCTTATAGAAAGGCGTGAAGGTACATTTTGGGCAGTGTTTATAAACGATTCTCAAAAACTTTACCAGCCTGACACATTTTTGTTTCATAGCGACCAAAAAATCGGTTCTGGTAACTCGATGATAAGTTGACAAAAATATAACTTGACTGAAGAATTTCTCAAGAATCTATTATTTGGCGAACCTGTAATGAATGGAAAATGTCAACATTTCACCTCCATTACTCTTTTGACGGGTTGAATCACTAAGGAATTTCATCGTTATAATCATAAAACTTGTATTTCTATAGTGAGACTCATTATTTCAAACTTCCAGTATTGGTTGAATTTGTAAGAATTGATGTTATGTATAGGAATGCTGTCATTTTAATGTGAATCTTACTATATTTGCTAGAACAGTGATAACATTGTGATCTTTGTTCTTCATCAACTTTTAAAACTTAATTCCAGATTTATAATATAATTAAGGACATTTTTGGAGTATGATGATGTGATGAAAACTAAAAAAACATGTTTTGTGAAATCTATTTTTAGTTTCCTCATAACGTTAATATATAAATATACAGTAGTAAACCTTTGTAGGATTTAATTTTCATACAAACAAAATCTTCTTTACTCCAACTTGTAAAATCTATTTTTGAATTGTGATAACGTTTCAGAGGTATACAGTCGTAAATCGTTGTAGGACTGGATTTAAAAGTATAAGGTGATGAACCTTTGTAGGACTCAATTTATACTAAAGTTCAACTTGGACAAGTCAGTTTTTGTAGCACGATTAGTCTAGTCGAGTAAATGCGTCTACTTGGGTTCATTTTTTACCCTGAGTCCAGAAATCCTCGTCCCACTGATGATGGTTGAGCTTCGAGAAAGGAAGTCAAAGTCTCGAGTAGTGAGCAAGAGAAGTGCGGTGCTTCCTGTCTGGACATCGTTCCTCCTCCTCCTCATCCTCTTCCTCCTCTTCTTCTCCTCCTTCTTATCCTTCTTCATCCTTCTTCCTCCTCCATTCGTCTGGGAGGTTCATTGTGCCTGCCATTCACAGGTGATGTTGAGGAGGCGGTGTGAGAAAAAACTCAACGTCTCTGTAATAGTGGCTCAATGAAATGAAAATTGCCTCTTGCTCCGACATTAGAAGCAGGTTGAGGGTAGCCTACAGAAGAGGTCTCCTTGATGGCCAGCTAGCACTACCTCTTCTTCTTCTCTTTCCACTTTCCACACTACTTCCTTTACGTTACCTGATTTATTTTCCTTCTTATTCAATATTTTCAGACTAGATTAGATCAATCTTCTAATTTCCTCTTCTTCTTCTTCTTCTTCTTCTTCTTCTTCTTCTTCTTTTTCTACTCCTCCTCCTCCTCCTCCTCCTCCTCCTCCTCCTCCTCCTCCTCCTCCTCCTCCTCCTCCTCCTCCCCCTTCCACTTCTCATCCTGCTCCTGATTTTACCTCCGTGCTATTGTCTTTCTTTTTCTTCCTTTCATCCCCCGTATTTACTTCTTCTATATGCTCTAACCTTATGCTATTCCTCTCCCAAATTTAGATAGGGTTACACATAGTCCGAAATAGGTTATGCTCTATACCATCTTCAGTTCTTCTCTATATTTTTCTGTTTCACGTTTTCATTTGTAAGGACTGGTAACTTATATAACTAATATTAATAACGAATACTCTTGAATTCGAAGATAATATTGAAATTCTGCAAGTCTTCATTATTCTACATGATTCTTTATAGATTGATACAATAAGTACATCATCAAAATGATAGGGAGAGAGAAAAAATAAGGTAACCTTGCTATTCCACTCCCAAATTAAGATAAGGTTTCACATAGTCCGAAATAGGTTATGCATCAAAGCATCTGTGAGAAAGCATCTTAGACACCATTTAAGTAACCAGAATAGTAAAAGTGACCCCTTCTTAGTTTTAAACGTTTGAAAGAATTGACACATTTTAGCCAGTACAACAATATCTATTTTTAGTTTTATCTTGAAGTAGAAGCTCCTTCATTTTATTGTTCTTCAGATTCAACATTGACTTCTTTCTTGATACCAATCCTTCTGTAGTTAATTTTTGTAGCTTCTTGATTCTTTTTTTAATATTTCATAGTCACTCTAGTGCTAATTCAATATTGCAATGATCTGCTAATAGAAAGGGAATACTCAAATTTCACGACTCAACCGGAAGTATCATGTTGGCAGTTAGCTGCATTCATAATTATGAATTATGATTCAATTTTCAACAAGCTTTCTGCTCATTATTCTTCTTTCACTTCTTAGTTGAAAAAAACGATATATGATTACCCTGCCTAATCTTACTTTCCATTAATACCAGAGAATATAGTATGTTACATTCTTTATTCTTTACATTCTTCGCCCATTTTAATCTCGTATTTTACAACCTAGCTTCATTAGTTTCAACATTTAGCTAGTGCTTCAGGAAGGTGCTTCATTTTTAGGAAGGGAAAATAAAGTGATTACTTGTTGAAAGTAATGAAGACTTATGGAGATTGGATAATCTCACCTAGTCCCAAATTTATAGCTACGTCCGTTCCTTAGGACATAATATAACTGAGTTGCACAATTTTACAACTTAACTTCTTCTGAAAGTTGAATATTTGAAAGCCTTATAAGCCTCTCATTAAAGAATGAGTTCAAATATTTTCTCAATTTTTTGCTACTTGAAGCTGTTTGTAGTCTGATATAGTAAATTCCAAGTGCTCTGCTTTGTTGAATAATTTATAATTGGGATTGAAACAGACATAAACAAAGAAATTACAAAACGAATAAAAAATTCCTAACACTAGATTTCAATTAATAACCTAAAATATTCATAAAAATGATTCACAGTGTCGTTGGTTTTAAACCTTAAATACAAAATTAATTTTTCAAAAAATTACCAATAATTTTTGACTTGTTCTTTTACGTGATTACCCCCAAAGTAGTTTTCCATGTATGATACATTTTCACTCAATTTTCTATATAATTATATAATTTATAATCTATAGCCTAGCCTAAGCACTTCTCCTTTTGATGCACAAACCGCATTTATCACACTGCTTAATCTTTCACACGACTGAAATTCACGTTTGATAGGAGTGTGCTCTACACAGGAAGTGAATAAATCGAAACGATTCGAAAGTAAATAAAAAGATAACCAGATAACCTATCAAAAGGTTATTGCCAGAACAGAAATAGAATTCTACCAACATCCTCTATGCAACCATAGTTATAGTTATAGCAGAACAACTAGTTTACTAACTACCAAAAATAAAAAATATATTGTACTTCTCTTCTCTCTGCTATAACTAACTTTAGCTATGTACAATCCTTTTTCAAGATTATCTGTCTACCTTCATTTTACTTATAGTTATTGGCGATGAAATAATCGAATCACTACTTCCTGTTATCTCGAAATTTATCACGTCTCTAGTTATCACGCCTGTTGTGCCATAACTTACCGGTAACTTACGTTAGCAGCAAATAGTAATAATGTTATTGTAATTGTAATAATGTAGGTAAGTTTTTATTGCTCCAGATGATGGTAGTTCCTGTTGGACGTGTACAATTAGAACCGGCGAATAATATTTCTTGCCTACTTTCACCAGAACTGTAAGTGAGATTCACGAAGATGTCAGCATCGGTTTAATGGGAAGCGTTGGTGTTATTTATCAAAAATGCTGACGGTTTACAGTGATTCTCAGTATAGTGAACGCGGTAATAATGACGGTTTCAATGTAGCTGGTGTGTTTGTTGTGATGAGGTTGAGGCTGCTGGTAGTGTTTGTTCGGTTATGCTAAAAAAATGTAGAGTAGTTACCTAGTTATATTGTTGTGTGGTGAGATTCACTACATACTATCAGCATTAGTTGAATGCGAAACATTGGTGTTATACATAACAAATACTGATAGCTCAAAGTGAATCTCTCACTATAAAGTCTACGATTATAGATTCTTAAATCGACTTTTGTCCCCTTTTAACGAATAAAGATGATAACTTCCATTCTCGATTGAAGCTAACTTCACCAGTACACTATGTTTTGACTGTAAAGCACTCTCCAGACAAGGATAATAGTGGCTTACACTAGACCTGGAATTAATAGTGGCGACTAAAATTTCTTCTCTTGTCCCTGTGAGAAGGGTTTCAGACGCTGTTAATGTCCCTGTTTGATGGCATTGGCTCCCAGTGGATGCCACTATTGTCCCTGTTCTCAGGGAGCTTTGAAAAGATTATTATTCAATTTTTTGTCTGCTATGAACTAAAATTTGATCAGGAACTATTCGAAACGAGTGACAGCTACTTAAGTTGTGAGTCGCCCAGACTTTGCCATGGGGTATAAATGCCAACAATGATTTGCTTTGGATACTGTTTTTATGGAAAAAATAATGAAATACCACTTATTTATACTTTATTAATTTTTACCCAAGTTGGGTCGCAGTAGCTAATCGAGCTAAGACGTTTTGCCCTGTTCTTACAACATTTCTAAATTCCTTCAAGCTCTACGAAAACCATATCTAAAGTATCTTTTTCTTATTTAAATTGAATTATATTGCTGTGAATACTCCAGAATTCATATTTATCACAAAATTATAAATTATACAGGATGGACCCATAAGTCAGTTGACAATGGGATGTTAGATTAAAATTGGTAGTGTCAACTGACTTATGGGACACTCTGTATACATTATACAATTTTTCATTATGCACTTGACGCAGAAATGTAAATTGAAATGATAGGAGAAAAATTGAGAAATATTTTAAATATTGAGTTACTATTGGATTAATGACATTTTTTGCATGAGCGAGATGTTTTATGTCACATTGCTTGGCTGGATGTGACTTTTATAGCCTACTTAAATAAAACACAGAATAAGTGAGGGACTTTTTGAGGTATAATCTTGCCCAAAGTATAGTTTTTACCTCTCACAGCTTGCATTGATGTTATTTTTATAGCCTACACGAATAAAACATCGAAAAAGTCTCTACTGGTTCTTTTTGAGGGCTGAAACTCATGACGTGGGTTTTTCTATCATTCACTGATGTTATTTTTATAGCCTACTCGAATAAAGCACAGAAAAAGTGATCTCAGTGATTGATTGATTGTTTGTGTGATTGATTCTTGCCGAGGCTTATGTCAGGAGTGACTCATGCATTCTTGGATGAGGGGGGGGGGGTTATGTCAGGGAAAATTGTGGGATGGGGATGAAATTATGCGTTATCGATGGAAGTCTGGGAAATAGCGAATCAGACGTTTAGTGGTGGAAGCAACGTTTTCCGTCGTGATGTGGGGTGGAAAGAGAAAAGAAAATAGAAAGGAGAGGAGTGAGAAGAGAGAATTAGTTAAGAGTAAAATAAGGGTTTTCCGTGGTGATGAGGGACGGAAAGAGAGAAATAAGAGAAACGAAAGGAGAAAGAATTTGTTATAGTGATGTATAACGGTTTCCCGGGTGTTGAAGGGTGGAAATAGAGAAGAAGATAGGAAGAAGAGGAGAGAGAATTAGTGATAACGAGTGTAAGAGCAAAATAAAGAAAGAGAGAGAGAGAGTGGATCAGATGTATGAGACGGTAGTGGAAAGCCCACCGGTTTTCCATGGTGATGGGGGTGGAAAGAGCGAGGAAATGAAAAAGGAGAAGAGAGAAAATTGGTGATAAAGAGTGTTGGTGATAGAGAGAGATGGAGAATGAGTTAAGTCCCGCCTGGGGAAATGCGCAAGACATGACGCTATTGACCCTGACGGTTTTCCACGTGGCTTTCCCGCGCCGGGAAAAGCCGGGAAAGCATGCTATCACATGGAGCCAGGCTTTCACTCCACTGCCTACCTTAAACACACTTCTCATGGACTCGAAATCGAATTAAATGCATAAGTAGTCGGTATCTATTCCGCCACTTACGATTCTATTCTACCTCTCCTGTAGTGTCTCAGGGTTACCTGACACCCTCATCTACACTAAACTTCTATTCTCTCCTTATTTATACCTCTTTCTTTCGAACTTGACGTTTTTCTACCTCACTCACTTCCATTTCCACTTTCTTGTTTCACGGTCTCTCCTTTTCACATACCCCTCCTTGTCATTTCCATCCCCCTACCTACCCTGCTTGTTCTTTTTTCCTTTTCTCCCTCTTCTTTTGATCACCCCCCTCCACGTGTTTGTCGTAAAGTTGCTCGTAAGCTGTTGCTAATCTATTCGGGAAAAGCTTTCCTCTGTAGACTTTGACATATCCAACTGTATTTTAGTTTTCCTTGTAGTTTCCCCCTTCCCACTTATCGCTTTCTTTCTTTCTTCATCTATCACTCTCTCTTTCTTCCACTATTTTCACTCTCTTCCTGTCCCAGTCAAATGTTGATGGTAAGTAAATCATTACATATTTCTTCGATGAATTTACATTTATATGTTCAAACTTGAAGCGGAACTTATGTATAAACAACACAATATTATATTCTCGTAATCAATTTGCATTATTTCATTATATCTTTGAATAGTATTATTCATGCTTTGTAAAATAATTGAATTATGAGTCATATTATTATTGATTATGAACTGGAATCTGAGACAGTATATACTATTATTGACTATGAACTAGAATCTAAGCCAGTATATTTTGTAATTAATATGAATAAAGAAATAAATGCTTTCTTATTTCTCATTGCAACTGTTGAAACAGGCAAAAGATTTCAGAATCCTACCTAGAAAATCTCTGTATCTAATATGCTACTCGAAACTGGAAAATCTTTCGAAATATAATGGCCGTCGTTTATCCGTCTTTCACTGGCGAATAGAATGGAATTCCTGAACTTTTTTTCATTCTCGTTCGATCTACCCCTCCTCCGGCCACTGTTCTTTTCATCACTCACCCCTCCTCCCCCATCCACCCTTGTTTTCAAAACAAAGTTGGAGGGAAACTTTCCTCACGAGAACCTTGAACTTGGTTCAGTAAGGAAATGCAATCCTGCTTCTGTTCTGTGTCGTAGCTACATTATAGCCGGCTTTAGTTTCGAAAGTTTCATGCTTCTGTAAGGTATCGTTTTGATGGTAGAGTGGAGTTATAATATGGAACTGTAATAAATTGTGTTTTCGAAGTTGATGGTTCCTTTGGATAAGTTTGAAACCAAAGAGTTTTTATTGTCGTGTCAGTTACTGTACAGGCAAAGCTATCAGAATTTGGTTCGGCAATAAATTTGAATTACGTCAATCAATCAATGTTATTCAAATATTAAGGTGCGTACGCGCCGCGAACATGAGCAATTCACTTTCATCAGCTGATGCCAAGCTTTTTATATCTATATATTATACCGTTTCTCTAAAAATACAGATATAGTCAGCTGATTAAAAGTGAATTGCTCATGTTCGCGGCGCGTATATCTGTACGCACCTTCATAATACAAAATCACATGGAGTGATCCGTGGTCTAGTGGATAGAGTGCTTGCGTAGCAGCCTAGAGATCCCCGGTTCATACCCCGCTCATAACAAAATATCTGTTGTGGCGCACTCACACAACTTTCCTTGCCGTTCTGAAAATTGAGCTAGTGTTCCCGCGCATCTCAAGTCTACTATTCAAAGATTTGAGCCAGCTGGTGTCAAAGCTGGAGACATACGAGGTCTGCTATATCTTCATACTGAATCATTTAATAGAATCAACAGTTACCAATAGTTTGCAATTGGATAATCACATTTTCTCGATTTTCGAGTTTATTTTTAATTTAAGGTGAAAATGTTCCTGTACATTAATTGTAGAGATTCTCATGCTAAATCTATTCCACTTGAAATTTGGTGTTTAAATTGTGGATGAAGGCTGATAATTGAGAATCTAAAATCAAACTTTGCATAGATGGGGAGGAGCTCCTGAAATTTTTACAGATATAGAACTTGTTGCAGTTGATAGAGCTTATCAATGACTATTCCAGGTATGAATTTGATCAAAATCGTTGGAGCAGTTTTCGAGAAAATCGCGAAAAACCCTGTTTTTGACAACATTTTCGCCTTTTCAGCCGCCATCTTGAATCGCATTTGATCGAAATTGTTCGTGTCGGATCCTTAAATTGTAAGGACCTTAAGTTCCAAATTTCAAGTCATTCCGTTAATTGGGAGATGAGATATCTTGTACACAGACGCACATACACTCATACACACACACACACACACACACACACACACACATACATACATACAGACCAATACCAAAAAACCACTTTTTTGGACTCGGGGCACCTTGAAACTTATAGAAATTTAGAAATTTGGGTACCTTAATTTTTTTCGGAAAGTAATACTTTCCTTACCTATGGTAATAAGGCAAGGAAAGTAAAAGTTCATGAACAGGTCACTCCCGTGTTATAGAATGGGCACGTTTAACTGTCGGTCCCGGCTGAAGTATGACAGTTGTAAGGCCCATTGACGGCTCATATGATTTTCAGGCGAGGTGGAACTTCCTTCAGGAGCTCCCCACCAATAAAAGCCATAAGATTATTATTAATACACAATTTTGGATAGTTAGGAGTGGAAACTGTATTGTATAATTTTCGCAAAAGCATGATGGAAGAACAAAACCGTTTTGTGTGACTTTAGATAGAAGATTTAAGCAATTTGATTCTGGATTGTAGAAGATAACAATGATTATTACAGATATTACACAATAATTATAACAGATTCAACAATGATTAGTTTTAAAATTGTATCCTTCCTGTCATAAATCAAAACATAAAGCAAATCTATTCATAAAATCTGGTGTGGTACACTCACACAACTTTCCTTGCTCATATTCGAAACTACGATCAGACTTTTGTATATGTGTATATATAATTGTTTTCAGAGTACTTTTTCCTTTGTGTAAATTGTGAAATTCAATGATTTTTTTAG